>NW_026647599.1:0-61001 GCF_950295315.1 Erinaceus europaeus | reverse complement strand
TCTGACTCCAGTTAGACCAGTAGTAAGAGTAAGAAGAAAGTTGAAGTCACAACATTGCTACTAGAATCCATAAATGTTATAAGGAAGCTGCCTCGATCTCTTTATAATATTCAGTGTTTTGCAACCAATTTGTTGCAGTAGGTGTCCATTTGTTGATTTGTCTGTGTGTTGGGAAATTGTGGGGAGGTGGTGGAGTCTGGCAGAGTTTAACCTATGAGGTGAGTTCACCTGGTAGTGTCTTTCTCTACAGAAGGGTTGAGCATAAAAGGGGGACATATGAACCTCAAAAGGTTGGCACGCATGTAAGTCTCTCCTCCCCCACAAGAACATCCTACATCTTCCAGCAGCCAACATTCCTTAAGCCTGCTCCACCCTATTTCCATGCTAATATGGCCTTCCCTTTATTTACATATCAACCTCCTGCCTTGTCTTACAAATGACTAAAGGTTTCTTTCCTAAGCCCCCGCAGGGTATTGCTAATCATGCTAGTTGAACCCCTAGCAACTGTTGCTGGGGGGGGGGGCTACTATTTCCAGCCCCTCCCACTTATGGTATTGTCAAGACACTTCCATCTCTGTTTTGTCTCTTCCGTGTCCCCACCTGGAGGAGGGTGAGTGTGCAAGACCTAGAGGCTGCCACTGGCCATTGCGGTTTGAGCCACGTGGATTAATGAGGTGTGCCACTGCCTGACTCTGGGGTTCTTGCATGAATAAAGATTTGTATTGCCTTGCCACCTCATTCTTGGTTCCTGGGTCATCTCTCTCTCCCGCAACACTAGCCCAACATCTGTGTATAGACTTTGGCTAGGTGCTAAGAGGCAGCACAGGTTTGAGTTTTTAGAAAATGTCTTTGACTGAAACATTTGAAGAAACCATAGGAAGACCAGTCGAAATTCTATACTTTTTCTTGATTATATTGTAAATTAGTTTAGTAATCTGACTACATTCAATGAATAACCTCTTTATATATTTTCATATCATTAAGTTTATAGACAGTTTCTTTACAGTTTTTTTTTTCCTGTCTCCATAGAGTCTACAAAGTTATGACTGACTATAAAGGAAACACTTCCAATGAGTTATTGTTGAGAAAAAGTGACTATTAGAATATAGACATACTCAGTATAATTTATATTTGTGAACACAATTGTGTTACGTGTCAACTTTCAAAAAGTTCAGAGACCAAGGAAAGGCATTTTATATTATCATATGTAGACACATTTCATTTTTTTATAATAGCAATTTCAGTGTATATTAGTAAAGGTGACAAAATCTATTTTCCTCCAGTTTAGACCAGTGAGAATTTGATATCAGGACACAAAGCAACCAGAACAGTGTGACAGAGGTGTACTTGGACCTGTGAAGAAGTTGAATCAAAGTCTGAGGAGCCATCAGGAGGTATGTCCCAGTCAGAGTCATTCTTATCTCTACGCACATCTGATAATGTTATTATCTTAGAGAAAACTTCAGACAAGTCTTCCTTTTTCCAGTTTCCTTCATTCTAACATGTTTCCTGCTCAGGTTCTTTAATTTTACTTGCTTTTTTTATGTCCCTAAGAAAAGTTCTATCAGGTGGATAGTTTCATCAGATGTTGTCAAAATGTAAAATACTACATACGTGTACTATATACTATATATGTATAGTATTCATGTCACTGTGAACTTAAGTTCTTAAAAGGACTTGGTCACAACTGTAAGTTTTATCAATGTGTCTGAACTTGTACAGCATCATATAAAATAGTTTCAGTAGTAAAAATCATATGTCATCTTATATCTTTTTATATCTCTCTATACCATCAGCTTTATTCTTTTATCTGCTTAGTCATCTCCATACATAAGAGTATTTATTTATTTATTTACTTATTTATTTTCACCTTTAACCACCTCCCTAAGAGCTCCAGTTCCAAGTACTGCTTTTGAGAACATGACTATATAATTAGAGGTTAGTAGTTGGAAGTAGCCCATATGACATTGCTCAAATGATTAATTAAAAATCTCAGCATGGCAAGAGAAGCTAAAATCATGATATTTAAATTCTTCTCCACTAATAAAAATATAATTTTCCAGCAAGATCTCTTTCTATATAATAACGCTCACAACTATCAATTTTTTTTTATCCCTCTATGACCTTAGCACCAGTGCTCAGAATTAGAAAGGATTTAAAAATCCATTACATTATGGAAAACTACAACTAATTATGAATTCAATCTTAATATACATCATTCAAAAACTAAAAAATCATCCAGCATCTTTGTATATTTTCTTGAAAAAATTATTTCTAAAAGTAAGACCTTGTTATACAAATTGTATAACATATATGCACATATATGTATATATATACAAATATGCATATCAACTTTGTGAAAATATTAGGGGAAAATTGTAAGTTGTTCAAAAAAAACTTAGAGCATAAATTGTCCTTTACATTATCACTTATGTGTTTTCCAATAAAAACCCTTAAAAGTTAGAAATTAATGATGATTATATATGTAGGCAAAAAAATATGAGCTAGAACATATATTAATGGATGTCTATATTTTAAGTACAAAGTTTTGCATAGTCATGTGAACTATTTGGCAAAAAAGTTGACACAATCCTGAGGTTTAAGGACCTGACATTAGATTGAACTGATAAGAGAATCACAAACATAATAATATGAGTGAGCTTTAGCTGAAGGGACTCTCTAGAAAACATTCCCTACAATCAAGGAAGCACAGAACATGGCCCCAAACCAAATTTTGGACAAATTTTTAAAGGAAATTTATAATGTGTATATGAACATCCAAGAGAACTGAAAAAGACAAAGGAGAGCAGTTCATTTTCTCCCTCCCCTCCCATCCCCCAACTCTACCACCAAACTCAAAAATGACTGATTCAAGAAGGAAGAGTGAACAAGATTTTTCATTTCTAAGGTAAGCACCCCCCCAACACAGAGAACCTGATTATATTCCAGCAGTGAAGACTTGCTATTAAATATATCTTAGACTACAGCAAAGCAGGTCACAGGTGTGCTATAACCAACTGTATTTCAGCACAGAAATTAAGGGATACCAAACAGCTCTTTTGTGAAACTCAAGAAAAAAATAGACTGTCTGGGGAGGGAGGCCTTGTCTTTGGTAGCTTTCTGTCCTTTTGGGGTGTCTCCCTCCTTCTCCGTCAGGGTGTCCTCCAGGGGAAAGGTAACGGGCTGGTTCTTTCTCGCTCACGACAGGGGTGACACGAAGTAAAAGACACCAGGGGACTCTTAGCGTGAATCTAGAATCTGAGTCCTTGAGTCCCAGAATCCTAGAGTCCATTTATTAGCAAAGTGGACAGGAGTTAAATAGAAAAGCAATGGAGGTAATTATTGTTGCAATATGACAGAAATTACAGGTTTCTTAACAGTCAGCATGCCCCTAAGGTAGGGGGCTGGTATGACAGGAATTGATGAGATACAAGACAGTTATTCTCCATAACACAAGCAACTTAATTATCCAAAGGTATTTGAGAGAAGCATAGGGGTTAAACCCGTAGGGTGAGACAGAGAGAAGATGAATATCAAAAGGCCATATAGTTTGGAATCTCTCTTGTCTGGGGTCTGAGGTGTGTGATGAAGTGTGTGATAAGGTGTGTTCTTCTGTGATCAGAAGGTGACTTTGAATGAATGAATCTGTGGCCATGTGGCCTGCAGTTAATGGAGGGAAGTACTGGGGTATCTGTGGGCCTGAGAGTCAAGAAGGAAAGAACCAAGTCTGAGTTTCCCCCCTTATGCTCACCTCGGTTGAGAGAGACTTACCAAGAGGTTATCTTCTCAGACCTCCATCCAAAGATGGGGGTGGTCCTCCCTAAGCTCTATCAGGCTCACACATGTTCCCAACACTGTCCCAAGCAAAAGCTTGAAGAGGTAACTTGGAAGGTCTGAGGAGTGAATTGCAGTGAATTGTTTGCAGCCTCCAGAAGCTAGGGCATTGAACTTCCCAGAGAGTGAATCATTTATCAAACCTACCCTACTCCTGCCTACCAGTATTGTGCCTAGATTGACTGTTCAGAAGGAGCTATAACCAGACTGCCAGTCCCTGTTCAAGCCACCATTTGCTGGGCTAGCTTCCGGGCGGGAGACAGATGACCAGGGACTCATAGCTGACCTGGGAATGCAGTTCAATCTTTATTGACGAGCAGGCATGCAGTTCAACAATCTAATCTCTAATCACAATTCTACCCTATATATCTCCTGAAGCAGAAGTGTCAGGAAGAGGATGTATGAAGGATAGGGGGAGGGGAGAAGGAAAATAGTGAGCGAACCAATCGGGATTAAACCAATGAAAACAATGATTATGAAAATAGACTACGACATCAAGCAATGCAACAGAAGCAGTCTTAGAAGCAGAATTTAGAAGCATACCAACATTTCTTCTTCTTTTAAACTAATGGCCATAGTATCAGGGGTGTGGCGTGAACAAAAACCTACATCATACAAGCATTTTCAAAAAACTGGCACAAGACATGGAGGAACAAGTAAGAGAGCAGCAAGAACCAGTGTGATGCCAAGGGAAGGCCTGAGGGGGGCGTTTCTTGCCTCAAAGGGCAAAGCCTAGCAGTCAAAAGAACGTTTCTTGCCTCTGGGGCATCTATTGCCTCAAAGGGTGTTTCCTGCCTCTGTGGGCATCTCTTGGTTCTGGGGGCATTTCATGCCTCAAAGGACATTTTATGCCTCTGTGTGCAGGACCTAGCAAGGAGGGGGAGTTTCCTAGCTCTGGGGACAGAGCCTGCAGGCAAGGGGGCATGGCCTATAGAGTCCCCAAGACTGCTGGCTGCAAAGTCCATGGACTGCTGCGGTCAGTCTTTGAGAAACCCAGCAGCATAAAAAGAAATTGCTGTAAAGTTGTATAAAGTGTCCAAGAGGAGTTCCAGTAAGTCCAATAGAAGTGTCAGTCCAAAGCAGATGACCACGAAAGAAATGCCAGGGGATGAAATGCTGCACATCTGCCTTGATGGGGAAGGTCGACCACTGTAATTCCACTTTTCTGCTGAGAGTGAGCTTTGGAGTCTGTGAATCAGTATCTTCAGGTCATGTGAGGTCACATCACTGATTTTCAGAGGTGCATTGCAGTCATGCCATTTTGTGGGTGATGTCAGAGAACAAGGATCCCAGTGGATTTCTGGGAATTTCATTTGAGCAGATGCTTTTTCATGTGAAGACCTGACAGTTGTAATTCACTTACTTGTCAAACAAAACTTGTAGTAGATTAGAAGTTTACTATACCCAAGAACAAAAGTCCTGGACCAGATGGCTACACAAATGAATTCTACAAAACTTTCAGTAAACAGTTAATACCCATACTTCTTAAGCTTTTCCATAAGATTGAAGAAACAGAAATACTCCCCTGACTCTCTCAAAAGCCTAGACCAAGTAGATTAGAAGCATACAATAGCACAGCTATATACAACATACTGGGTACTATACAGCAAACCTTAACAAAAGGACTTTTCAAAGTTAACCCAATTACCAAATAATGTGATGATAACATTAACTATCGATTGTCTTTTTGAACCCTAAGACAGCAGGAACCTCACATCTCCACTATAGAGCCCCTACTTCCCCCAGTCCTGGAACCCTTAGACAGGGCCCACTTTCCCATATGCCTGTCCCAATCCATACCAAATAATATTGCATCCGTAGATTGAAACCTAACCAACGCAATGATTGCCACCTCAACATGCTTCACCTCAGACTGTGTCCAGAGACTTCAT
Source organism: Erinaceus europaeus (assembly GCF_950295315.1). Lineage (NCBI taxonomy): Eukaryota > Metazoa > Chordata > Mammalia > Eulipotyphla > Erinaceidae > Erinaceus > Erinaceus europaeus. The sequence continues at coordinate 55,275 of NW_026647599.1, read as the reverse complement.
GTGTGGAATGAAAACCCTTCAGCTTCATTACTTGGGGGAGACCTTTCCTTTTATAGTACACTCTAATTTCATATCAGGTGGTTCACTTTCTAACAAAGTCCCAAAACCTAGATATACACCAGTTTCTGTGAGAGAGAGCTTATGTTCACATGTATCCATAAACTACTGCAAAATATATACCTGAAAGCAGAAGTACACTAGAGTTTGCAGTGAGTACCTCCCTAACACTTCCTCTCTACTATTCCAAGCTTTGGATCCATGATTGCTCAACAAATTGTTTGGCTTCATATGTTAACTCTCTTTTTAATCACCAGGTTCCAGATGCCATCAGGATGCTAGCCAGGCTTCCCTGGATTGAAGACCCCACCAATGTGTCCTGGATCTCAGCTTCCCCAGAGACACATCCTACTAGGGAAAGAGAGAGGCAGACTGGACCGACCAGTCAATGCCCATGTTCAACGGAGAAGCAATTACAGAAGCCAGACCTTCTATGTTCTGCAACCCTCAATGACCCTGGGTCCATGCTCCCAGAGGGATAGAGAATGGGAAAGCTATCAGGGGAGGGGGTGGGATATGGAGATTGGGTGGTGGGAATTGTGTGGAGTTGTACCCCTCCTACCCTATGGTTTTGTTAATTAATCCTTTCTTAAATAAAAAAAATTAAAAAAAGAAGTTTACTATAATTGATAATTCCATTATAATTGGAAGTCCTTTCTAGTATGATTTTAAGTTGTTTAAACTCAATAAAATGAGGAAAGGTACACAGAAGAACCATGGTTACAAGCCTCAAGCATGAGAATCATTAACATAACCAGTGCTTTTTCTACCTCGCCCATACTCATACAGTTTTCAGGATTAAACATTTACAAGACGTAAAAAATCAGAAGAGAAAAAAATATTTTTTTAGACTGTTTCTGGATGTCTCTAGAAATCATGGCTGTGTCCAGCATTTTTTTAAAGTCAATGTCATACAAAAATTCAATCATTCAAAACACTCTCTTATGAAACACAACTGAAAGCAGACAAAAAACTTAAGATATTCAGAGAGAACAACAAGGGGGGAATCAAGAGAAAAGTGGTAGGCGGTTTTTGCTTCTTTCACCTTGAACCAGATTATCCAGATCTCACCATGTAGCATCATGAGTCCCCTGAGGGCATCCTAGTCCAAAAAGCTCCTTGAAATTCCATTTAGGGTGCTTCTGAAGATTCATGCTGGATTGCAGCAGGCACCCATTTTTAAAAATGTCTTCCCATCGAATAAAGAATCGAATCAGGAGGGTTGAACTAACCACATTTCTCCATTCTTGGGGACTTCCAGGGTACTGGAGAATGCTCTTCAAGTTAGAGTAGTCCTTCTCTGCAGGAAAAATGTGAGAGGAAGTCCAGAAAGTCCAAGCAGAAATCTCCGCTCATGTCTCAAGCTCTACAATCACAGTTATAAGAAACCAAAGTATGGCCCAGAGCAAAATGTTCCAGAGACAGAGAAACTGTCTCATGATGAAAGAGTAGAGGCCTTGGGAAACCTCTTCATAAGTAGAAAGCCAGCCCATGGTGGATAGGTAGCCAAGTTTACTTATCTGGGGGATGGACGGGTTAGGTCCCATGTCAGTTGGACTGGCACCATATGCCAGTCCCTGTTCAAGGCCCCATTTGCCGGGCTAGCTTCATGGGCAGGAGACAGATGACCAGGGACTCATGGCTGAGCTGGGAACGCAGTTCAGTCTTCATTGACGAGCGGGGCTGCAGTTCAACAATCTAATATCTAATCACAATTCTGTCCTATATATCTCCTGAGGCAGAAGTGTCAGGAAGAGGAAGTATGTAGGATAGGGGGTGGGGAGAAGGAAAATAGCGTGCAAACCAGTGGGGATTAAGCCAATGAAAACAATGATTATGAAAATAGACTACAACGTCAAGCAATGCAACAGAAGGGGTCTTAGAAGCAGAATTTAGAAGCATACAAATAACAGACAATACAAGACCAATGAAACTGCACAACTGCAGTGGCAGTGGGAAAGGAGTAAGTCATGACCCAGAGCAGAAATTTTCTGAAGAGCCTTCAAACTAGTCTGACTGTTGAGTCAGATTACAGTGTGGGTGCCTGTGACATTCCCTAACTGGAACTGAAATGAAGAGAAGGCTAAAAGAAACTTGGCCTGCTGATTTGTCTGTCCCTTAAAACAATAAAGTAGCTACCCTGTAAGTTTATTTTATATTGTTTTATTATATATATTTTTTTATTTATAAAAAGGAAACATTGACTAAACCATAGGATAAGATGGGTACAACTCCACACAATTACTACCAACAGAACTCCCATCCCCTCCCTTGATGGCTTTCCTATTCTTTAACCCTCTGGGAGTATGGACCCAAAGTCATTGTGGGGTGAAGAAGGTAGAAGGTCTGGCTTCTGTAATTGCTTCCCTGCTCAACATGGGCACTGATAGGTCGATCCAGATTCCCAGCTGTCTTTCTCTTTCCTGAGTGGGGAAAGGCTCTGGGGAAGTGGGGCTTCAGGACACATTGGTGGGGTTGTCTGTCCAGGGAAGTCTGGTAGACATCAAGCTAGCATCTGGAACCTGGTGGTTGAAAAGATAATTACATACAAGTCAAACAAATTGTTGATCAAAGGCTGGAATAGTGCAGATGAAGAGTTGGGGGGGTCTCCATTTTGTAGATAGCTAGTAGGCATATTTTAGTTATATTCCAAAGGGCCTATGGCTATACTAGTTTTTTTGTTTGTTTTTCCCTGAGCCTGAAATCTGATATGCAGGTGGATCCAAGTTATTGTCTGGGGAGATGATGCCATGGATGGAAAAAAGGAACAGAAAGCTGGGTCAGGGAAGAGAGTAGCTCCCTAATATAGGAAAGGGGTATAAATATTGTTGACTGTAAACCCTATCGACTTGCTGTAATCTGGAGCCCATATTGAGTTTAGGAGCCTATGTGACCTCTGCATCCTTCTAGATCTGACCTCACATTCTGTGGTCATCAGTAGGAACATTCCAAGCTGCCCCAATATCAGGACCCATCTTTCTCAGGTGTAGCATAAAGTATGTTGTCCAGCCTCTCTTTGGAGGATGGAACATTCTCTACCATGGTTGATCCAAGTTGAAGCCAAGGTCCAATGATGACCCACAAAGGAGTCTATTGTGTTGTTCCTGATAGAAATACCCAGTAACAATGGAGAGGGGGATTTATTCGACTAGGGCTATCAAGTCTGTTTGGGAATCTCAAGACTCCCGATTAGGACCCCAACTTATGGGGTGTTAGTGACTAAAGAGTCATCAATAAAGGATGCCAGTCTCTTGCCCCTATTCAGCTTTTGCAGTCCTTGCTTTGATGAGATTAGCTTCGGAGTGAGTGAGAGAACTGTAATAGGAAGTAGGTGATGAGGGTATGTAAGTCTAAGTAGATACCATTTTATTAGGAACTTTATAATGAAACACATTGGACTATTGTGAGTTTTCGATTTCAGGTATATATTTTGCCCTAATTTATGGATACATGTGAACATATGCTCTATCTTATGGAACCTGGTCTGTATCTAGGTTTTGGGACTATGTTAGGAAGTGAACCACCAGGCATGGAATTAAAGGATACTATGAAAGGAATGTATCACCCAAATAATGAGGGTGAAGGGTTAATATTCCATGCCTGCAGTCTCTGGACACAGCCTGAAGTGAAGCATGCTGAGGTTGTACTCATTGTGTTGATAAGGTTTGCATCAACAGATGCAATATCATTTGGTGTGAATTGAGAGAAGCATGCAGGAAAGTGTGCCCCACCCTAGAGGTTCCAGGATTGGGGGAAATATAGGTTCATAAGAGGAATTGGGAGGTTCCTACTGTCTTAGTGTTTAGGAAGACAATAGATAGTTATTGCTATAATCACATTATTTGGCAATTGGGCTAACTTTGCAATATCCCTTTGTTAGGATTTGCTGTATCATACACAACATCACTATAATTTATGTCCTTTGACATTATTTGTATATAGCTGTGCCACCAGTTGCTTCTGTTCTCCCTGGTCAAGATTTTAAGAGAGTCAACATATCAAAGACTCAGCCTTTGTATTAAAAAGACTCAGTCTGTGTTTTCAAAAATTTAAGACATTCTATCAATTTTTCCCCTCTCATATTAAATATATAGTGATTTATATAACTACAAATTAGTAGGAGTGTACATAGACACCATTCCCACCACCAAAAGTCTGTGTCCCATCCCATCCCTCCTCTCTCTCCTCTCCCTCCTTCCCCCCCGTGAAGACCAACATTCACCCTCACCCTCGACCCAGTGTTTTTACTTTGGTGCCCCATTCCAAATTTAGTCAAATCCTTCTTTTAGTTTTCCTTTCTGTTATTCTTTCTGAACTTCTGTTTATGAGTGGGATCATCCCATACTCATCTTTATCTTTCTGACTTAGCTCACTTAACATAATTCCTTCTAGCTCCATCCAGAGAAAGTGGGTTCATTGTTCTTAATAGCTGTGTGGTATTCCACTGTGTATATATACCACAACTTTCTCAGCCACTCATCTGTTGTTGGGCACCTGGGTGCTTCCAGGTTTAGGATTACGAATCAAGGAAATGGATGTTAAGCCATAAACTATCAAGTACTTAAAGGAAAACATTGGTGGACAAGGATATCTTTGATGATACAAACCCAATTGCAAGGAAGACTAAAGCAGAAACAAACCAATGGGACTATATCAAATTGAATAGCTTCTGAACAGCCAAAGAAACTATCACACAAACAAAGAGACACCTCACAGAATGGGAGAAGATCTTCACATGCAATACATCAGACAAGAGACTAATAACCAAAATATACAAAGATCTCAGCAAACTTAGTACCAAAAAAGCAAATTACCCCATCCAAAAATTGGCAGAGGAGATGAACAGAACATTCACTACAGAAGAGATACCAAAGGCTAACAAAGACATGAAAAATTGCTCCAGGTAGCTGATTGTCAGAGAAATGAAAATAAAGACACCATTGAGATACCACTTCACCCCTGTGAGAATGGCATACATCAAAAAGGACAGCAGCAACAAATACTGGAGAAGCTGTAGAAACTGAGGAACCATTCTGCACTGCTGCTGGGAATGTAAATTGGTCCAATCTCTGTGGAGAGCAGTCTGGAGAACTCTCACAAGGCTAGACATGGACCTTACATATGACCCAGTAATTCCTCTCCTAGTGATACACCCCAAAGATTACATAACACCCAACCAAAAAGAAATGTGTACACCTATATTCACAGCACTCTGTCAGTTTAGGCCTGTAGTCCCACCCAGTCATCACTGAAGAAAGACTTATTTTGTGAACTTGAAGAAGGTTCATCAGATCATCATCCCCAATTACTAATAAGAGAACTACACATTAGCACTATTCCTCACCCTCAGGTGTGGTTAGTACATGTATCTACTCTCCTATTTGCTTTTTTTTTTTTTTTTAATATCCTTATCTTTCTGCTTCCCTTTTTTCTTTCTATTCTTTTGCATGTTTTCTTTTTTTTTTCTCTCTTTGTGGGTGTGTAAATTTTCTCTTAGCTCATTAAATCTTTCTCTGTGTGTGCTCCTTCTGGTTTCTTCATTTTTTTCTTCTTCAGCTGTTTTGTTTGTCTGTTTCTTTCTACAATTTGAATATCAAAGATGTTTTACAACAGGTAGCCCCACTGACCTCTCATCTCCCATAGGCAGTGGAGCCCATTAGAACAATAGATCGATTATATATAAAGAGCTTACCAAACTCAGCAACAACAATAAATTAATGACCCCACCCAAAAATGGGGAGAGTATATGTATAGAATATTTATCAAAGAAGAGATCCAAAAGATAAACAGACATTTGAGAAAACACTCCTAGTCATTGATTGTCAGAGAAAGGCAAATAAAGATAACAATGAAGTACAACTTCACTCCTGTGAGAATGTCACACATCAGAATAGATAGTAACAACAAATACCAAACATGCTGTAGGGGTAAAGAAACCTCCTGCACTGCTGGTGGGGATGTAAATTGGTTCAACCCCCATGGAGAGCAGTCTGGAGAACTCTCAGAAGACTAGAAGTAGGCCTACCCTATGACCCTGCAATTCCTCTCCTGGGGGTGTATCCTAAAAGATCTGTGTATACCTATGTTCATAGCAACACAATTTGTAATAGCCAAACAACTGTATCTCCTATAAACTATTAATTCCCTCCCACAATAGAAAAGCAGAGGTTCAAAGAAAGTTAGGCAGGTATAAATAATTCAATATTATGTAAACTTTGTATGACTCTCACGATCATAATGTATGTGACACCCACGGCATATTTTGTATGTGACTATCACCCTGTCAAGACAGTTACAGACATGATATCATCCATCTTACATATATATTGTCCACCCAAGTCATCGTAACCCCTAGCAAGATATAGTTATCATCAGAGGTTAAAGGTCAGACATTTTTCTATGGGAAACTTTTGCTTTAGACTTTCCTCTCCATGACAAACATTACCTTGCTTCACTTGACAAGAACCATGGTGGAGTTTACAGCTCATAATCTTCATAACTGTATATCTCAATCACATGCTCAAAGCCATTCTCTGAACATGACGATTTCTAGGGTAATTCATTCCATGTTCCCAACAACTGAACCAAATTTTAACTGGAAGAGATAGCTGCTACATTGACTGATGCTAGAAGTATCACTTTCTTGTCTAAAACTTATTATAGATAATTGGTGCTTGCTAGAAAAATTTTCTTGCTACAAATCATTACTGGTTGAAAAACTTAGTTGTCATCATGGAGAGCTGGTTGGAGTACTTCACTACTAGTTTGTAACAGGAAGGTTTGTTTGCTTTCCACTGTGCATAAGCACATTATGTTTAAAGTAATCTGCATTTTTTTTTATTAAAGAAAGGATTAATTAACAAAACCATAGGGTAGGAGGGGTACAACTCCACACAATTCCCACCGCCCAATCTCCATATCCCACCCCCTCCCCCGATAGCTTTCCCATTCTCTATCCCTCTGGGAGCATGGACCCAGGGTCATTGAGGGTTGCAGAAGGTAGAAGGTCTGCCTTCTGTAATTGCTTCCTCGCTGAACATGGGCATTGACTGGTCGGTCCATACTCCCAGTCTGCCTCTCTCTTTCCCTAGTAGGATGGGTCTCTGGGGAAGTTGAGCTCCAGGACACATTGGTGGTGTCTTCAATCCAGGGAAGTCTGGCCGGCATCCTGATGACACCTGGAACCTGGTGACTGAAAAGAGAGTTAACATACAAAGCCAAACAAATTGTTGAGCAATCATGGACCCAAAGCTTGGAAAAGTGGAGAGGAAGTATTAGGGAGGTACTCACTGCAAACTCTAGTATACTTCTGCTTTCTTACTTTGGTGCCATACTCCAAACTCAGTCAATTTCTGCTTTGCGTTTCTACTTCTTCTTTTTTTTTTTTTTTTACATGCATAACATTCCCCTGATTCCCATCTAGCAATACAACCCCCACTATTTCATTCATCATTTTTCATGGACCTGTATTCTCCCCACCCACCCACCCACCCCAGAGTCTTTTACTTTGGTGTAATACTCCAATTCCATTTCAGGTTCGACTTGTGTTTTCTTTTTCTAATCTTGTTTTTCAACTTCGGCCTGAGAGTGAGATCATCCCATATTCATCCTTCTGTTTCTGACTTATTTCACTCAACATGATTTTTTCAAGGTCCATCCAAGATCGGCTGAAAACGGTGAAGTCACCATTTTTTACAGCTGAGTAGTATTCCATTGTGTATATATACCACAACTTGCTCAGCCACTCATCTGTTGTTGGACACCTGGGTTGCTTCCAGGTTTTGGCTATTACAAAGTGTGCTGCCAAGAACATATGTGGACACAGATCTTTTTGGATGGATGTGTTGGGTTCCTTAGGATATATCCCCAGGAGGGGAATTGCAGGGTCATAGGGTAGGTCCATTTCTAGCCTTCTGAGAGTTCTCCAGACTGTTCTCCACAGAGGTTGGACCAATTGACATTCCCACCAGCAGTGCAGGAGGGTTCCTTTGACCCCACACCCTCTCCAGCATTTGCTGCTGTTACCTTTCCTGATGTGTGACATTCTCACAGGAGTGAAGTTATATCTCATTGTTGTCTTGATTTGCATTTCTCTGACAATCAGAGACTTGGAGCATTTTTTCATGTGTTTCTTGGCCTTTTGGATCTCTTCTGTGGTGAATATTCTGTCCAATTCCTCCCCCCATTTTTGGATGGGGTTGTTTGTTGTCTTGTTGTTGAGTCTGGTAAGCTCTTTATATATGTTGGTTATTAAACTCTTATCTGATGTATGGCATGTAAAGATCTTCTCCCATTCTGTGAGGGGTCTCTTGATTTGGGTAGTGGTTTCTTTTGCTGTGAAGAAGCTTTTTAATTTGATGTAGTCCCATAGGTTTATACTTGCCTTAGTCTTCCTTGTAATTGGATTCATTTCATTGAAAATGTCTTTAAAAATTTATGCGGAAAAAAGTTCTTCCAATATTTTCCTCTAAGTATCTGATAGTTTCTGGTCTAACATCCAAGTCCTTGATCCACTTGGAATTTACTTTTGTATTTGGTGAAATACAGTGATTCAGCTTCATTCTTCTGCATGTTTCAACCCATTGTTTCCAACACCATTTGTTGAAGAGACTCTGCTTCCCCCATATAATAGTCTGGGCCCCTTTGTCAAAGATTAGATGTCCATAGGTGTGGGGTCTCATTTCTGGGCTCTCAATTCTATTCCACTGGTCAGTGTGTCTGTTCATGTTCCAGTACCAAGCAGTTTTGATGACAATGGCCCTATAATATAGTTTGAGATCTGGCAGTGTGATGCCTCCGGTTCTGTTCTTTTTTCTCAAGATTGTTTTGGCAATTCTAGGTCTTTTCTGGTTCCAGATAAACATTTGTAGCATTTGTTCTATTCTCCTAAAAAATGTGCTTGGGATCTTGATGGGGATAGCATTAAATTTGTAGATGGCTCTGGGTAATATATTCATTTTGATGATGTTAATTCTTCCAACCCATGAGCATGGAATATCTTTCCACTTCTTTGTGTCTTTTTCAATTTCTTTGAGTAGTGACTCATAATTTTCAGTATACAAGTCTTTCACTTCTTTGGTTAGGTTTATTCCTAGATATTTTATTGTTTTTGTTGCTATAGAAAAAGGAACTGATTTCTGGATTTCAATTTCTTCTAACTTAGTGTTTGCATAGAGGAATGCCACTGACTTTTGAATGTTAATTTTATAGCCTGACACATTACTGTATTGCCTGATGATTTCCAAAAGCTTCTTGCTAGATTCCTTAGGTTTTTCCATGTATACTATCATGTCATCTGCAAATAAGGAGAGTTTGACTTCTTCTCTTCCAATCTGTATCCCTTGAATTCCTTGCTCCTGCCTGATTGCTATGGCAAGAACTTCCAACACTATGTTGAATAGTAATTGTGATAGTGGGCAGCCCTGTCTAGTACCTGATCTGAGGGGAAATGCTTCCAGTTTTTCACCATTGAGTATGATGTTGGCTGTAGGTTTGCTATATATAGACTCCACTATCTTCAGGAATTTTCCATCTATTCCTATTTTTAGTAGTGTTTTGATCATAAAGGGATGTTGTATTTTGTCAAAGGCTTTCTCTGCATCTACTGATATGACCATGTGATTTTTGGTCTTGCTTTTGTTGATGTGGTGGATCACATTGATTGCAAGGTTGGTTTAATATACGTAATCTGCATTCTTGAAGAAGACTTTTCATCTACTATACTGCCTAAACATACCTGAGTAAGTACTACTAATACTCTATTTAAAATGAAAATAAATATGATCTGTTATACATTGTGCATAGTATCAAAGGGTTCAGAATGGCCTAGGTAAACAGATATTGTCACCCTATTGCCAGCCATGGGTAGAAAACTGTTATGAAATGTTTCCTATTTCACAAATATTTGTTTTTTCAAAGTATCTTATATGCAGGGAAAGATGAAAACTCTTTGGGTTTCTTTTATAGGAATAGTAATTCTTTTTTTTTTAATAATTTATTTCTTTATTGGGGAATTAATGTTAATTCTAGTCATCTGGATGAATGTTCTGCTTTTAAGTACCATCACACTGAGGGTTAGGTTTCAATACATTAATTAGGGAAGACACAAGTATTCAGTCTAAGGAACCATTGTAGCAAAAGATATCAAAGTCTACAAGGAAGGCGTTCTCAATGCAGGTTGCAATTTGGCACAGAGTCTCCAGAAAGTTATGTTAGAATAGGCTCGAGATACCCTTGCTGAGATTTAAATAAAAAGAACCCTTCTTCCTCTTTTTCCCTAACAATCTTGTAAAGGCTGAGAAGTATGGCCAATGACATTCCCAAAAACAAAGCATCTAAATGACTATTAATCTTCTTCCCTAAAAGACTCCTCAGCCTGTACTTACTAGTATATCTAGAACAGACTGAGATGTCCTTCAACGTTTCATTCTTTCTCTAGAAAATTTCCCTTGGTGAATTTAATATGATCCTCAATTAGTATTTGTGCTTAATAAAAATGTAAAAAATACAGATTAATCTTTAATAAAGTACTCCAACAGAAAATATAGGTGTCATAAGTGAAACCTCACATTAAATTCAATATATAAAAATATGTACTCCTTAGACACTCTTTCAATAAAATTTATGTTCATTCTACCTTATGCTAATCCATTTCTCTTTGTTTATTGTTCCAGTTGAATAAAGGTGTATCCTAAGAATATACACATAAAAGAAACTACTTTTGTTGATTCAAACCTACATAGGATTTGTTCATTTGCCAAGAATATCTTCTGCCTTCTGGCATAGAAGATTCACTTCAATTTAAATAAATGAGTTCTTATTTGACAAGACTGAAATAATGCTCATCATAAATCAAATCAGTGTCGGATATATAATAATCTTGCTGAACTATATTAATTTGAAGGAGCAAATCTGAAGTTCTAGAAATACCAAAGCTTTTCAACATCCAGGGTAAGACACTTCAAAAATGAGATCTGGTTCATACAAGTAGTAATACAACCCATAAAAATCAGAAAAGAGGGAGTCGGGCTGTAGCGCAGCAGGTTAAGTGCAGGTGGCGCAAAGCGCAAGGACCTGCATAAGGATCGAGCCGCCCGCTTCCCACCTGCAGGGGAGTCACTTCACAGGTGGTGAAGCAGGTCTGCAGGTGTCTGTCTTTCTCTCCCCTCTTCTCCCCATTTCTCTGTCGTATCCAACAATGAGTACAACAATAAAAAAGCAATATAAAAGGAATAAATAAAAGAAAATTCAGAAAAGAAACTTGAGAGGCTAAAAGGACAAAATATCCAAGAACTGAGAAGCATTTCACAAAGATATATGAGAGGATATGGAAAGTATTGAATGAGGTCTGCTGTAATTGTGTCTCTGAACTATACACAAAGGTTTGCACTTAAGTGGTTACCGGGAAAAAAAACAAAGAGCAGAAGTGTTGTTCCTTGGAAGCCAGAGTAAGATAGAATTATAAGGAGAGTGTAGTCATTAATTATTGAATTTTGAAATTATATAAAAAGAGATGAGAATAGAAAAAGGCCTATTAGCTCTAGAAAAAAATATATCAGTGCAGACAAGGTTTGGTTAAGAATTGTCATGGGGCTGGGTGGTGGTGCACCTGGTTGAGTGTAGCTCTTAAAATGCACAAGGACCCAGGTTCAAACCACCAGTCCCCACCTATAAGGGGAAAGCTTCATGAGTGGTGAAGCAGGGCTGCAGGTGTCTCTCTGTCTCTCCCCCTCTCTATCATTCCCTTCTCTCTCATTATCTGGCTGTCTCTATCCAATAAATAAAGAAATATAATTTTAAAAAAAGAATCATCTTATATTACAAAAGACAGAAACAATAGCTGTCAAGTATGGCGGCTGTGGAAAATAGTCGATGGAGATGCCCTAGAAGTGCAATTACTATATAATCTGACACTTCCTCTCCTAAGGAATCTATCTAAGACAAAACAAAAAAGCATGTAGCTGAAGAAATCTATGCATACCTATATTGATAGAAGCCCCATTTTGGAAGCAATCGTGGTGTACATACACAATGCAAGTGGGGCTGTAAGATATGATGAAATATCTTGTGTTACATATTAAATGAGCTTGAAGAGATAACACAGAAGGAAAAGGTTCAATATAAGAGGAGCCTACACACTGATCAAAATAAATAAAAATGGAAATGCAGAAGAAAGGAAGCACAGCTAGCTTAGCTGTGGTCTATTATAGCAAAGCCAAAGATTCTAAAGGTAAGGGAGGCAGGCAGTCATGTAGACAGGACTAAGGACTAAGCCAGTGTACAATGGTGGAAGACTGCAGCTGGAGATGGGTGTGGTGAACAGGCATCTGTCATAGAGAGATGCGATAACCTTCTTGTAGTTCATGTCCTCCCGTAAAGTGATTTGAAATGAAAAATCATTTATCTTGGTAATGTAGAGATGGTAGTAGAAGGCTCCATAACATTTTCAAGAAGAGGTCAAATATGTCAAGTGAAACCTCAATTTTAACAAGATGGACACTTAAAATATAAGGAATTCATATTATCACACGAGTAGGAAAAATCAGGGAAGATAGTTCTTCATTTTGTCATGCAAATTAATTGAGAGAAATAGAGAGAAAGTCTGAAATATAAATATGGAGAAGATTAAGATAATAACTCTTGAATCAGAATTTTAATCTTTCTCTCAGAACTTGAAAGTTGTTACTATACTATCAAGAAGCAAAAAAAAAAAAAAAACTTTTCTAGGAGGTGAGTGCTTTACAGAAAATAGAGACATTTTACACGTGTATTAACAACTGTATTTACTGAAAACCATTAATCCCCCAATAAAACATCTAAAAAATAAAGTAAATAAATAATTTAAAAAATTGATAATTAAAAGCACTATCAACATATTCAAAAATAAAACACTTTTTATACTATATCTTTAGAGGTAAGTATGAACTGACAGAATATTTGAACATCCACTTGAAAAATTTCAGTATTATATCTTGAGGAAAGTCAGCCTAGCCTAGGTGTTGTCTTCATGCAGCCATTTTGAATCCAATCATTTCTTTTTTATTATTTTGAATGTTTTAAAAAGCATATGCTTGTGGTTAGGACCTTATTAGAAAATCATCTATATTTATGGTAATTATAGTTTAGTGAAATCACATTTAAATTCATTTTTTTAGAGGTCATATTTGATATAAGTATCCAATGAAACCATTTGTAGATTTTGGACAGAAGATTATCATTCACTCTGTAAGTTTAACTTTATGGTTATAATTTCACAAGTTGAAAGTTTACAAAGAAAACATTTCAGATAACAAAAATCTGTAAACATATCCATAATAAATGATGTTCTTTTTTTAATTTTTAATTTATAAAAAGGAAACATTGACGAAACCATAGGATAAGAGGGGTACAGCTCCGCACAATTCCCAGAACTCTGTATCCCATCTCCTCCCCTGATGGCTTTCCCATTATTTATCCCTCTGGGAGTAAGGACCCAGGGTCATTGTGGGATGCAAAAGGTGGGAGGTCTGGCTTCTGTAATTGCTTCCCCCCTGAACATGGGCATTGACAGGTGGATCCATACTCCCAGCCTGTCTCTCTCTTTCCCTAGTGGGCCAGGGCTCTGGGGAAGCAGGGCTACACATTGGTGGGGTTATCTGTGCAGGGAAGTCTGCTCAGCATCATGCTGGCATCTGGAACCTGGTGGTTGACAAGAGAGTTAACATATAAAGCCAAACAAAATATTGACAAATCATGGACTTAAGGACTGGAACAGTGCTGATGAAGAGTTGAGGGGTCCTCCATTTTGTAGACAACTAGTAGGCATATTTTAGCTAAATTCCAAAGGGCCTGTGGCTATACTAGCTTTATTTTTGTTTTTGTTTTTCCTTTTTCTTTTTTCTCCTGAGCCTGAATTCTGATATGCCAGTGGATCCAAGTTATTATCTGGGGAGATGATGTCATGGCTGGGAAAAGGATTAGGACATATCCATAATAAATGATGTTCTATCTAATTAGGTACTAAAAACAAGTAAAAACAATATTTATGCCCATTATTATTTTTTTTTTTACTTTTTGTATTCAGTGGGGCTTCATTGCTCTAGGCTGAAGTTTAGGTAGATTGTAGATGATAGATGTTAGATAGAGATATGATAGATGATGATGATAGTTAGTTAGATGATAGATAGATGATAGATAGATAATAGATGATAGATCGATGATAGATAGATATATAGATAGATAGATGATAGATAGATAGATAGATAGATAGATGATACATAGATGTATGGCAAATAAGAAGGAGATAACAGAAGAAACGGGGAGAGGAGAGGAGGGAGGATGAGGGAAGAGGGGGGAGAAGAAAGAACAGAGAAGGGATAAGAGAGGAGAGTCCCTTCAAAGTAATGGCAAGTCCCTTCAAAGTAATGGCAGCCAGGATCATACACATAGCAAACTAGGCTTACTGTCCAATGAGTTATTTTTTCAGTCATCTCCTGGTTTATATTAAATATTTTTAATTTATTTTGTATATTGAGAGAGAAGTTTGGGGGAAGGAGGAGAGAGAGAGAGAGAGAGAGAGAGAGAGGAAGAGAGAGAGGAAGAGAGAGGCCTTCAATACTGCTTCACCACTTATGAAGCTTCCCCCATGCAAGTGGGGCTTGAACTCTGGTCCTTATGCATTCTGATGTGTGTACTGAACCAAGTGCACCACCACTTGGCCTATCCTGGTGTATTTCAAAATCATTGAAGAGGAGAAAGTCTCACAACCAGTGAGAGTTCTCCAAAAGTTGTAGGTTTTAAGTGACCAGTCTCAAGGGAAAGTGTTATTATTCAAGGGAATAATGTTATTATTGTACTTTGGCTTAAGAGCTATTTCTTGGTTCTCCTGTCTATTTCTTGCAATCCAAAGAGCATCATAAAGGATGATTTTACCAGAAGCTCCAACAATGATTAGGACAACCCAGTTTTATTGTTTCTCCTGTCCATGTTGACTTTAACTCAGACAGGAAGCCCATAGCTGCAAGATAACAGCACTAACCACACCCCTTGTCTTTGTAGTTTCAAGTTCTATGAGAAAGCATAAAAGTTTCTTCTCCATAAAATTCAACAACAACTTAAGTTCTTCTTATTGATTTTGATTGATCTAAGTGGCCAGCCTAAGTCACTTAGGGAAAATGAAGAATGTTAATAAGCATGGGATATCGCATGCCGTCTCCGTGGGATGACATGAGGGCATTTACTCATGGATGGAGTATAGGAAAAGAAAGACAGCTCTCCAAATCATTACTGTCAGTTGAATAGATGCAGGGTCTGCTCTAGAATGTTAGCACGGTGCACACGTTACCATGTGGGAGACCCAGGTCAAGCTCACAGACCCCACAGCCAAGCACAGTGGAGCACTGCTGACATCATCTCTCCATTTCATTGACTCTGTATTTCTCAATCTCTCTTTCTCTATCTCTCATTATCAAAGAAACTTAAAAAAAAATAAGGTGAATGAATTTTACCATCTGTACCACTGCACAGACCCAATAAAAAACAGAGTATCAAAAGTCTAATAAGACTTTCACCTAGAGAATTTATTTTTAAAATCAAAAGCCAGCGTGTGTTGAATATATGCCTCCCATTTTTTGCTAACAATGAATCTAGTAGTTTAAGAATGCAAGAGAAAAAACAAAAGATGACAAATAAATAAATTCAATTTTTACCAAATTTGAAGTATCTGACAATGATTTAAAAAGTAAGACCATAGGGGATGGATGGTAGTGCAACAGGTTAAATGCACATGGTGAGAAGCACAAGGACCTGTAAGGATCCTGGTTTGAACTTCCGGCTCCCCACCTGCAGGGAGGTTGCTTCATAAGCAGTGTAGCAGGTCTGCAGGTGTCTTTCTCTTCCTCTCTTTTTCCCCTTCCTCTTTCAATTTCTTTCTGTCCTATTCAACAACAACAGCAATAACAATAACAATGACAACAACAATGATAAACAACAAGGGCAAAAATCACTATAAACAAGGACATTAAGTGCCTTTATATACATAGCAGTCATGATAGCGGAGTTTTAAAGTTTTCATATTTATGTTTAGTCAATACGATGACTTATCTGGGAAAGAAATATGGGTGACTAATGATGAAAAAGGTTTAATAAGGAGTGATCTTAGGAGGTGACACAGTGGATAAAGCATTGGACTCTTCACCATGAGGTTCTGAGTTCAATCCCCAGCAGCAATACATGCACCAGAGTGATGTCTGATTCTTTCTCCTACTATCTTTCTCATCAATAGCTAAATAAAATCTTTTCAAAAAGGATTAGAAATTTTAAAAGGGAGGAGAGTGGTGGCACACCAACCTGGTTGAGTGCATGTGTTAGAGTGTGCAAGGACCCAGGTTAGAGTCCCTGCAGGGGAAACGTTTCAGAGTGGTGAAGCAGTGCTACAGGTGTCTCTCTGTCTCTCTCCTCTATCACCCCTTTCCCTCTTAGTTTCTGGCTGTGCCTATCCAATAAATAAAGATGAAAAAAAATTAAAAAGTTTAATAATTGAAATGAGAAGGTTGGATAACTTAAGACAGAATGATCTGAGCAAAACTGAGACAAAAATCAGCATGATATAGGATGTCTTGAAAGCAAACACTGGCTATAATAGAATGTGGAAAACGGCAGGGGAAGATAGTATAACGGCTATGCAAAGAGACGAGACTTTCATGCTTGAGGCTTCAAAGTCCAGGTTAAATCCCCCATTCCACCATAAGCCAGAGCTGATCAGTGCTCTGGTAAAATAAATAAATAGAATAAGGTTAGAATGTGGAAAAGTTATGATAGATGATGCTAGTAAAATTTCAGAATTCATATGAAGTCTTTTTGGCTTCATAAGGAAATTCTATTTTATTCAAAGGTCTATTGGAAACAAATGGTTATAATTAAAGGTATGGTAAAGTAAAATATGCTTTTTTCTTTTTTTTATTAGTGATTTAATAATGATCAACAAGATCATTGGATAAGAAGAGTATAATTCTACACAATTCCTACGTCCTGAGTTCTGCATCCCATCCCCTCCACTGGAAAATTCTCTATTCTTTATCCTTCTGGTAATATGGACCAAAGACCTTTATGGGGTGTAGGAGGTGGGAGGTTTGGCTTCTGCAATTGTTCTTTTTAAATGATTAGTTTGGATGTCATATAGAGAATGAACTAGAACAGGCATGTCACAATAAAATCTCCTTACTGAGAAGATATTGTAGTATTCTAGAAACACAGAAAGTATACCAGAAAAAAAGCAGTTTTTAATTTCACTGTGCAGAAAATTGGTATTTTTTTTTTGTTGTTTAGCCCTGCAAAGGTAGAGTTTGAGAAGCATTTGAAAGACTGTGATTGATAAATGCATGCCAGGCTAGCGTCTCAGGAGAGAGAAAGATCAGGAACTCATGGCAGAGCAGGAACTCAGTGCAATGCCTTTACTGATCAGAGACAACGCCTTTATGTAGATCTTTAACCGGAAGTGGCAAGTGGGAAAAGGAAATGGCTAGGAGAGGGAGGGGAGAAAAAAAAGCACGAAGGTAGAAAGCTTCCATAGCAGCTGATGCAAAGGTTCAAACCAGTGAGATTAACCAACACCCTGCAGGCAGGGTGGGTCTCAGGCAAAACAATGATTCTGTAAATAGACCATAATATCAGAGCAGGGGAGCTGCCTGACAAATGTATATGAATGATAGGCCTGCATCACAAGAATAGAAGTCCAGCAAGATGAGCTAGATGGGTCTATAGTCACAATGTAGTCACCCAGATTAAGGACATTTTTCTCTGATTCCTTTGGCTACTCTGTCACTTTTTCTGATTTCGAACTATTTGTATTACATTTGATTTTAGTCAGTGTAAAATGGTCACAAAATATGAGACAAACTTGGCAAGTGCCAGGAAAAACAAATGACAACCAAGAAATTGGATAAAGGTTCTATTACTCATATCTTACAGTACTTCAGTACTTGGGCATTTATTGTATTTGTAAAAGCTTTTCATGTCAGATGCTTAAAAGGAAGAAAGTGTGACTAAATTTCTGGAATAGCTAAAAGCTAGATTGGAAATTGCGTATATTTGCCTGTAACATTCAACAGCAGTGTCTCGCTGACACATGGCGTATTTTCCTCTAATTGCTCTTCATCCCCTCACAGAATTTCTCCTTCATAGATAAGTAGTGAATAGATTTCTGCCAGTAAGGATTTGTAACAACAGGCAGTAGTGCAGTGGGTTAAGTGCCAGCGCAAAGGACCAGCGTAAGGGTCCTGATTCGAGGCCCCCCTCCCCACCTGCAGGGGAGTCGCTTCACAGGCAGTAAAGCAGGTCTGCAAGGGCCTACTTTCTCTCCTCCTCTCTCTATTTCTGTCTGTCCTATCCAACAACGTATGACATCATCAACAACAATAATAACCACAACGAGGCTACAACAACAAGGGCAACAAAAGGGGAAAAAATGGCCTCTAGGAGCAGTGGATTCATGATGCAGGCACTTCTTCTAGCGTTTGCCCTTCTTCCGTAGCCAGTCAACAGCGTCAGGTTGAGCCTGATGTAAAGTTTCAAGACCTCCTTTGAATCTGGAGAGGTGGCAGTCGTTGACTATGTGGGTCATAGTCTGTCTGGAGCCGCAGGGGCAGTTCGGGTCGTCTCTGGCTCCCCAGCGATGGAACATAGCGGTGCACCGGCCATGGCCTGTTCGATAGCGATGGAGGAGGGCCCAATCATAACGTGCTAGGTCAAAGCCGGGTTGACGCTTGCAGGGGTCTGTGATGAGGTATTTGTTCCTGACCTCGGCTGACTGCCAACTCTGTTTCCAAGAGTCTGGAACAGAGAAGTTCGGTGTAAGCATAGGGGACCAGATTGGGTGACGAGACGTCAAGCGTTGGACAGAGTGGGTGAAAATATCCGCGTATATTGGCAGGTCTGGTCGAGCGTAGACGTGGGAAATGAACTTAGATGATGCCGCATCCCGACGAATATCTGGCGGGGCGATGATGCTAAGAACTGGCAGCCATGGAACCGGGGTGGAATGGATGGTTCCAGAAATGATCCTCATGGAGGAATATAATTTGGAATCGACCAAGTGGACATGGGGGCTACGGAACCATACTGGGGCACACTATTCTGCAGTGGAATAGCATCATACCAGAGATGATGATCGTAGTGTGGAAGCGCTCGCGCCCCATGAGGAGCTGGCCAGTCTTGCAATGATGTCATTCCTCGCGCCCACCTTTGCTGCAGTTTTTATGAGATGTTCGTGAAATGACAGAGTGCGGTCGAGAGTAACGCCAAGATAGACTGGCTGGGCTTCATGCCGGATTCTCGTATCGTCTAGCTGCACATTAAGCTCACGCGAGGCCGAGGCATGGTGTAGATGGAAAACAGATGATACCGTTTTTGCAGTGCTAGGGATTAGTCGCAGGCACTGAGACCCAGCAATAACCCTGGAGGCAAAAAAAAAAAAAAAAGAATTTGTAAAAACACTAGTATCACCGAGGACAGCCCTTTGCTCACAGAGGAAAGACCAAATATGACAAGTAACTTACCATGTTGATACTAGCTGTGATGTTGGTGCTTGAATATGCCTGATCACAGCAGGTCAGCATGGCATATTTCATGGAAAACTCAATAATATGTCAATGTTTCCCCCCCCCCTCGTTTTGTTGATCTCCCAGATAAGTATGCAGTGAGAGATTGGTACATGTTTATTCTGTATGGAAACTAACTAAAATCCCTCTGGTCCTAACCCCGTCCCCCAGTAACCCTACTCCAAGTTATAAAATTCCTTAAATATGATTATATTGTTATTCCATGGTGTTATAAAAGTGAGTTTTCAATGCTCTCTCTGTGTGTGTGTGTGTGTGTGTGTGTGTGTGTGCGTGTGTGTTCATTCTTCCAGAAATGTCTGATGTCATTAACTCAGGGCACAGAAAAAGTAAAGATGGCATCTCACTACTTCGTAATGTTATCCTGTTTCATTGTGCCCACAATCCAAAGTCTTCATTCTACCCTGCATCTTCTAGAATCACATCAAAATAACTTCTTGTTCTCTATTGCTCTCCCATGAAAGAAAGTATATGACTGGAATTTCCTTCCAGTGTATCCAGCAGTTTTATCTATGAGCTTCCTGAACTCCTCACCTAAGAGTTTTCTTCAGACTAGTTCAATCATTTTACTAATTCCATATATTGGGTCTTTGTTACCATAACTTTTTTTTTATTGGATCGGAACAAATTGAGAGAGGAGGGGGAGATATGGAGAGAGACAAAGAGACACCTGTAGCCCAGATTCACCACTTGTGAAGCTTTCCTCCTGCAAGACGGGACCAGAGGCTTGAAATTGCGTCCTTGGGCACTATAATGTGTGTGCTTAACCAGGTGTGCCACTGCCTGGCCCTGGGTCTTGTTACCATAAAAACAACTTCTGGCACTTTAACAACAATGATATAGATTATAGAAAGTTGTCTTTATTTTATTTGTGTAAGTGAAGGTCTTATTTAAGCTATTCTTCAAAAAAAATCAAGTTTATTGACTTTATGTCCATGTCTTCATATTCTATGCTATATAATTCGCATCTGCTGCTACCCTCCCTCAAAATATCTTTATTTCCCCTCATCTATTTATTATATATGCCAGAAAAATCCGGCTGTGTCGAAAATATCTGTTACCTACACTGTACTGACGTGACATCAACTAAAGTTGTTGAAATGTACGCACATTTATTCGTCTTCAAGTTTACCACGAAATTTCCAAAGTGATCATTTAACACAATTTCTCCCCAAGCTCCTTCAACTAATGGTTCCCTCCCCCATCAAGAAAGCAGAAACATTTCAGTGAGAATTCTCTGATATCCCCACTTCCTTCTGATTAGAGTGAAGTTGTCCTGGGAGTCGGGTTGTAGCACAGCAGGTTAAGTGCACATGGCTCAAAGCTCGAGGACGGGTGTGAGGATCCTGGTTCGAGCCCCCAGCTTCCCACCTGCAAAGGGGTCACTTCACAGGTGGTGAAGCAGGTCTGCAGGTGACTATCTTTCTCTCCCCCTCTCTGTCTTCCCCTCCTCTCTCCATTTCTCTCTGTCCTATCCAACGATGACATCAGTAACAACAACAACAATGACTACAACAATAAAAACAAGGGCAACAAAAGGGAATAAGTAAATAAATACTAAAAAAAAAAAAGAATGAAGTTGCCCTACTGACACTTTCCTCGTCAACGGTGCCTCATTGCACCTTCCTTCTCTTCTCAACCTTTCCAAAAATGCATCTGAATAGTCTAGCATCTCCTATAGCAAACTCCTTTTATCTCACCTTCTCTTTAACAACAACAACAACAAAAATCTGTGAAGAGAAGGCGATTAGCAAAATAATGTTCATACTCTGATTTCTTCTCTTGACAGAATTATGGATTACTTCTTTAAAAAAAAATATATATATATATATTATTGGATAGAGACAGAGAGAAATTGAAAGGAAAGGGGAAGATAGGGAGAGAGACAGAGACACCTGCAGCCCTGTTGTACCACTCTTGAAGCTTTCCCCCTACAGGTGGAGACCAGGGGCTCGAACCTAGGTCCTTGCACACTGTAATGTGCTTGCTTAACCAGGTGCGCCACCATCTGGCCCCCACTGGATTACTTCTTTCTTGAAAGTTTCCCTTACATGGCAGTGTTCACCTTCCCACTTTCCTCTTCAATCATTTTCGTGCCACTTACTTCTTTCTGGTTTTACCCCTTCTGTTGATAACTTGCTTTACCATCATTTTGTATAAATCTAAACTCTTCTTGGGTAATGTCATTCAATTCCATGACTTTATATTTTATGGTCCCCAGATTATATTTGGTCCTGAAACTTACCTTGAAGTTTATTACTGACTACTAGATATCTAACTTCCTCAATCGAAAACTAATGAGCATAGATAGCTCATACATCGCATAAACTACTATCAATATGACCTCATGTCATAGATACCTCTATCCATCATTATACTCATGGCCTATTGCTTTGCTTCTACTTCTGTCAGATCCAAATTAATCTCTTTGTTTTTAAAATTAACCATTACCTACATTTTCAGTGAATGGAAACGTCAGGCTTTTTATACTCCTTTGTCAGAATTTTACTCACTTTTTGAAATGGGTTCTATCAAAATTCTGGAGGAAGTGAAATCTCACTTAACTTTTCTATTTAGAAAACAATTTGAATGTACACAGTATCATGGGATTAAGGAAGATGGCTACAGGGATGTCTTGAATCACTACTTGCTAACCCATATTATCTATATTACTCTATGTCCAATGTAGTGACATCAGACAGCATTTGACTTCCTCTGACACTTCACCTAACATCATCTTTTCAGGGTTCATAGGTGTCACAAAGGCCAACATTTCATTTTTAGTAGATGAGTGGTAGTCAAATATGTATGTTTTCACTTGTATGAAAAGTAGAGCAATAAAGTGAAAGCAGATTGATTCTGACAATAGAATCAGAGAGAGAGAGTGGTGGTGGGCGAGTGTATCAGGTGAAGCAGGCGGTGCTTCCCCTGGTGATCATGATGTAGTATCCAGATGTGAGAATGTAAAACTATCCAATGAAAACTTAAAAAAAAGAGAGAAAGAACTAGTGTACTTGACATTTAAAAGAAAAAGAAAACAACAAACCAAACACAAACTCATAGTTATGAGGACATGATGGTGATCACTAAAGAATAGGGAAAAGTTGGATGCAGGGGGTCAATTGGACAAGGAAGAATAGAATCAATTCATCTTCAGTTATCCAATTTTCTTGTGTTGTACATCCAAAGTCTATATGTCATTAAAAAATCATCTACTTCAATAACTTTAAATGGCAAATGCCGCATAGTGATATAAACATCAAAATTAAATAGAAAAAACAAAATTTGATAAGTTAGTCAAGATAAATATTTCCAAAAATATATGCTACCATTAAGATAATAATTAAGGAAAAAGAAAACACTTGAGATATATTCCCTTTGGGGATTCAGACCTCAGTGGAGAAGGTGTGGTGATAACCCACTCTTTGTTAAATAACTTCACTGGGTAGTCCAGTTGGCATACTGTCAACTGACACAGACACTTATAAGGAATAACTTATGGAGAGATGGAGAGTAGGGGGAGTGACCACCATAATCAAGTGTTGGCAAGATATTTCACTTGGACAGTGCATCTGCTTTGCCATACACATCAGCCAGGTTCAAGCCCAGTCTTCATCACAATGTCAGAAACTGAGATATCTTTCCCTCTCTTCTTCTGTCTCTATATGAAAAAAAAAAAAATTGACAAGGAGCAGAGAAGTCCCAGTGATAACAATGAAAGAAAAAAAGTGTGTCACTATGATCAAGGGTCTTAGAGTATGCATTAGTCAAAAGTCCTAGAGAGGATTGTCCCTAAGTCAACCATGTTTATGAGGCTGTCAGTAGACCATATATTCCTTGTGCACTCATGGAGCACAGCATCACAGCTGGTCCTTTCGGATGCACCAATGGCCAAAGATATAGCCTCCACAGAACAAAAGAAATTGGTCTTCCAGGATTGTCCTTTAGTTGCTTTATGCTGAAAAAAATAGAGCTTGCTGAACACAGAACATGTAAAGAAAAGTCTATTCGGTATAGTAAAGCAGGAATTGAAGGGTGATTGTAAACCAGAAAACAACCATCTAAAACCATTTTACTGTAGCATTCTAGAAAACTTCATTTAAAAAAATACAGTCATGATCCTACAATATAGTAAATCACTATGTTATCAAGTAGCAAGCTTATTTATATATTTTTATTTTACACAGGACAAAAAAATGGATGAGAAAAGTTCAGAGATCAACAATCCTGAACTTGAACTCTGGCTTTGTCACTTCCTTCACTCTATAATAGTTTAAGTACTAATTTCCCTCCTATGAAAGAAATCTAATGATAGTATTATCCTAAGATAATCCTAAGATAATTGTGGTGATTCCAATAATTAGTGAATCCTAGAATAAGGTAAAATACTTTACTTTTTAAAGTAAAGTAAAATCAAGAAATAAGATGCTAGTTCTATCATTGCCAGGATAAACTATGCACCTCAATTAATAACTTTAAACATGAGTCAGATATTCTGTTTTGTATGAAGTCATCTGTCAAATGAGAAGTTATTAACCCTTGGTCATATGAAGGAGGGAAAATTTATAGGCATTCATTCCATTTTATTTTAGCTATAAAACCACTACTACTTGAATAAACTTCCCTTTGATTTTTTTTCCAATAAAATGTCATTTCTCACTTTTTTTGAAATCTCAAAAGTAAAATGTTGTAAGGAATAGTTTCATTTTAGGACAGAAACAAAATTCACAGTGTATCTTATAATATTATTTGTCTTCACAGTGTATCTTATAATATTATTTGTCCTTCAGACATTACTGGAGTCCAGTGTATTTATAAAAATAAATATATGAGCACCGAGAAGTGAATACATGTTTAACATCACACTTAGCTAATAATGACAGCAGGCTACAAAATCTACTGGAAATGACCAGACTGTAAGTATAGAAATCTAATCAATTTTATTTCCCATTTTAGAAGATAAACAGCTAGATAACTTTAGACAGGGATTGATAGAAAATTCTGACATAAGAAACTTACCAGACAGAGGTAAGAAAGAAACTAACAGAAGAGAGTATCCATCCTATTCACTCCCCAGTATTCTTCAGTGGTGAAAATAAGAGAAAATTCAAGACATGAAAATTTTGACAAAGAGCAGGGCCAGGTGGTGGTGCACATGTTACAGTGCACAAAGACTCAGGTTTGAGCCCCTGCTCTCCACCTGCAGGGGAAAAGCTTCTTGAGTGGTGAAGCAGGGCTGCAGGTGTCTCTCTGTCTCTCTCCCTCTCTATCTACCCCTTTCCTCTCAATTTCTCTGTCTCTATCCAATAATGAATAAATATATGTTTTTAAAAAAAGATTGTGAAAATATTGACTAAGAAAGAGTAATTCTTTAAGCTGGTCAGTATGAACAGTCTATAAATTTAAAAAGACACCATCACTTGAATAGGAATTTTATATTACTGTCTTTTAAATTACATTGTTATGTGTCATTTCCCTAGATTTTATAATTACTTCCAGCAGACTTTGATGCTTCACCTTTGTTATTACCCTAGAACACCAAATTCACACAGAAACATTGCAGTGACTTTTCACCGGTTGACATTTGTTGGCCTTTCATAGTCTCTATTTTTAAACATATTTTCGTGTAGAATAAACTTCAACTTGCTAGGATAATGCAGAGAGCCTGTACACTCTGTCCCTAGTAGTTTGTGGATGACATTTCCCTAAAGGACTGAGGTGAATGTGTCAGTTTAGCCTTGAGTAATGTGTTACTCTACTTAGAATGACCTTTAAAGGTAATAACTAGCCTAGCATTTTGTTGGGTTTTTTGTGAAAAGAAGCCATAAAAAGGCGCCAGTGAAGGCTTTTCAAGACCCAGTCCACTTAATTGAGTCACGGGGAAGTCTGTGTGAGGGGACTAGAAAAAGACACAGCCTTCTTTTCTTGTGTTTCTCCAAGTCTCAATACCCCATTTTCTGATATGTCTTTTCCCTGAACACACCTAATTCACAGAACCTGAACCCTCAGAAATGTCATGACACTATGTAGGATTTTTGTTGTCACTGGTTGCAGAAAGAGCTTAAGATCCATCTTGGGGAGGGAGGTTGGGCGGTAGTGCAGCAGGTTAAGCTCACGTGGCGCAAAGCACAAGGACCGACATAAGGATCCGGGTTCGAGCCCCCCACCTCCCCACCTACAGGGGAGTTGCTTCACAGGCGGTGAAGCAGGTCTGTAGGTATCTGTCTTTTTCTCCCCCTCTCCATCTTCCCCTCTTCTCTCCATTTCTCTCTGTCCTATCCAACAATGAACAACATCAACAGTAACAATAATAACCACAACAAGGCTACAACAGCAAGGGTAACAAAAAGCGGAGGAAATGGCCTCTGGGAGCAGTGGATTTATGGTGCAGGCAGTGAGCCCCAGCAATAACCCTGGAGGCAGAAAAAAAAAACATAAAAAAAAGTTCCATCTTGGGGGCGAGGCACCAGTTTAAGCAAACATTGTACTAAGCAAGGACCAGGGTTGGAGTCCCTGACAGGCAGGTGTCTCTCTTTCTCTCTCCTTCTTTACCACCTACCCCCCCCCAATTTCTCTCTGTCTTATACAATAATAAAAAACAAGAACAAAATTAAATAAAAAGGAAAAAAAAATGTCTGTCAGGAGCAGTGGATTCATAGTGAAAACACCAAGCCCCAGCAATAACCCTGGAGGCAAAAAAAAAAAAAAAATCATCTTGGGAAGCTACTTGGAAGGAGTGAGAAATAAGAATAACGGAGTGAAAAATTAAAAAAGGTTGAAAAACTATTTATTTATTTATTTATTTATCATTGGCTAGTGACAGAGAGTAATGGAGAGGGGAGGGGAAGATAGGCAGAGACAAAGAGATACCTGCAGCCCTGCTTCACCACTTGTGAAGCATCCTTCCCCCCTGCAGGTGGGGATGAGGGCTTGAAACTTGGACCCTGTGCGTTAAAGTGTGTGCACTTCACCAGGTAAGCCACCGCCTGTCCCCCAAAAGTATTTTCTGTAGTAAAGTCAAGGCAGGAATATTTCCCCTGAATCGTTTGCTACCAAAACCTTATTTTTCACTGAAATGCCACATAAGCTTTAATGTGAAACACTGAAGCAGTGTAGAAAAGGCAAGAGAAGCAGCTGCTTTAGCTGTTGGGTCTGACAGACTTCAAGGAAGTCAGCCCAGACTCCTCGTGTCTGTCCTCCCACTTTCCCCAGTCATGTCAGCAGTGAAACTGAATGTTGCTTTACACTCCTCTCCCAAGCTCTCAGGACCCAACGGGAAACAGATGGTGGTTAAGGATGTTCGGGTATGTTTGAAACTTGAACTCCAAGTAGTTGCCCAGTGAAAGATGACTGGTGTCACTCAGGGATCAGACTCTTGTCTTTCTTCCCTTGATAAAACGGGGGAGTCACAATCTC
This sequence comes from Erinaceus europaeus, assembly GCF_950295315.1. Lineage (NCBI taxonomy): Eukaryota > Metazoa > Chordata > Mammalia > Eulipotyphla > Erinaceidae > Erinaceus > Erinaceus europaeus. Next base: position 28,210 of record NW_026647599.1, on the reverse strand, counting down.
TTAGAAGATAGGCAACAGAGCAGGAACAAAAGAAACAGAGGATTTTTCTGAGCCACTAGTAATTTATGATTAGGAGTCCATAAACAAGTGTTGCCTTTAAGCTGTCAGAATGTCCCATATTGCCCAAGGCTCAATACCCTTTTCTGCCTTTTTAGAGGGCAGCAACTCTTTCTTGAACACTAAAAAATGAGTTTTGACAATCTCAGTGTAAATAATTATACAGAAATCATTTTGCTCACACACACTATTGTAGAATTGGATGCTTGCTTATTTTAATTTTTATTATGGATAGAGGTAGAAAAATCAAGGGGGGTAAGAAAGGGAAAGAGAGGGGCCAAATGGTGGCACAACAGCTTGAGTGCACATGTTAAGGTGCACAAGAACCCAGGTTTGAGCCCCTAGTCCGCACCTATCGGGGGAAAGCTTTGTGAGCGGTAAAGCAGTATTGCAGGTGTCTGTCTCTCCGTCTATCACGCTCTTCCCTCTTGATTTCTGGCTGTCTCTATCCAATAATAATAATAATAATAATAAAGAAGGAGAGACACATCTGTAGCCCTACTTCACTGATCATGAAGCTTGCCCTCTGAAGATGAGGACTAAGGGCTTGAGCCTGAGTCCTTCTATACTGTGCTATTTGCATTCAACCAGGTATCACCCAACCCCTGCAGACTTATATATGTAACTTCAACTGCCAGTTTACTGCCTCTCACAGAATGATCATCTTTGAGTGGTGGGCTGGAATTTAATTACTTAAACATAAGTATTTTCTTTTTTTTTTTTTAGTTATATTCCAAAGGCCTGGGGCTATACTAGTGTTTTTATTTTATTTATTTTTTTTTCAGAAGACTGAAATCTGATATGCAGTTGGGAAGGTGGTGTCATGGCTTGTAGAAGGACCAGAAAGCTGGATGAGGGAAGAGAGTAGCTCCCAAATATGGGAAAGGTGTATAAATATTGTTGACTGTAAACCCCATCGATTTGATGTAATTTGGGGCCCGTATTCAGCTTAGGAGACTATGTGACCTCTGCATCCCTGTAGATCTGAGCTCACATTCTGTGGCCATAAGTAGGAACATTCCAAGCTGCCCCAATATCAGGACCCATCTTCCTCAGGTGTAGCACAGAGTATGTTGTCCAGCCTCCCTTCAGAGGATGGAACATTCTCTACCATTGTTGATCCAAGTTGAGGACAAGGTCCTATAGCGGCCCAGAAAGGGGTCTATTGTGTTGTTCCTGATAGGAATGACCAGTAACAATGGAGAGAGGGATCTATTCGAGGTCTAGGCCTATCATGTCTATTTGGGAATCTCAGGACTCCCCGAATGGGGGCCCAGCTGATGGGGTGGCCTGATGGAGAGAACTGTAATAGGAAGTAGGTGAGGAGGGTATGTAAGTCTAAGTGAACACTATTTGATTATAAACTTGATACTGACTCACTACAGACTATTGTGTATTTTTGCTTTCAGGTATATATTTTTCCCTAATTTATGGATACATGTGAACATATGTTCTATCTTAAGGGACCTGGTCTATGTATAGGTTTTGGGATTTTGTTAGAAAAGTGAACCTCCTGGAAAGGTCCATGATTGGTCAACAATTTGTTTGGCTTTGTGTGTTAACTCTTTGTATGTTTAACCACCAGGTTCCAGATGCTAGCATGATGCCAACCAGACTTCCCTGGATAGGCAACCCCACCAACTGTCCTGGAGCCCTGCTTCTCCAGAGCCCCACCTTACTAGGGAAAGAGAGAGACAGGCTGGGAGTATGGATCCACCTGCCCACACCCATGTTCATCGGGGAAGCAATTATAGAAGCCAGACCTTCCACCTTCTGCATCCCACAATGACCTTGGGTCCATCCTCCTAGAGGGGTAAATGAAAGCTATCATGGGAGGGGAGGGGATACAGAGTTCTGGAAGTGGGAATTGTGTGAAGTTGTACCCCTCTTACCTATGGTTTAGTCAGTGTTTCCTTTTTATAAATAAAAAATTAAATAAAAAACAAATATTTTAAATGTCGCAATGGTGTTTATTTATTATTCTTAATCAGAGCACTGTTCAACTTTGGCTTATGGTTATGCTTAGGAACTGAAACTTTGGGTCTCAGGTATAAATGTCTTTGCTAGACAGGCACGAGACAGTGTAGCCATGGTGATACATTAGGCATAAAAGTCTTTATATAATCGTTACACTGCTCTTGACCTACAAGATTTGTAACTGCAGACTTTGTATAATTCTTTGTTCCAGTGAAAAAAATAGTCATGCTATCAGAAGTGTAGATTCCAGTGACTGCTCTAAAGATATGCTAATTCACGTTTACCTGTGCATTTACTTGAAAGGTTTTACAAAAATATTTTGAACAGAGTGTAGCAACTTTTTACAAACTCTGCCATGTCAATGCTTGACCCCTTGAAAACAAAGCACAGGCTGCCTCAACATTAGGTACTTAACTGCACCACTGGAGAGCAGAAAGGCAGGAGCAAAAAGGGCAGCTAAATTTTGACTTTGTTTTTATGAAGGTTTTCCGAGATTCTGAAGGTTAGAATGAATACAGGTGATCAAATAGTAAGAGACAGCTACAAAGGAGGAAGGGCTGTTTCTGAGGAGGGGGGGGGATGAGATAGAAAGGGTGTTGTCTATGATTTGAAAATGGTGATGGTAGGGATTAAATCTGCACTGCCAGTATAAGCCTAATTCATATTTAGTGAAAATTGGTTTTGGAAAACTTACTTAGGGGGCCGGTCCGTAGCGCTCTGGTTAAAAAAAAAAAAAAAGAAGTCAAGAAAAAGAGAAAGAGCTAGCCTTCTGATCTTAGAATCAGAATGTTTCCTATGGCAACAAACACTTTTGATATCAAACTACAAAAGCAAATGAGTGGTCAGTTACATGACTCAGAATATAGTTCTCTGTTCTATAGAGGAAAGGATAAGTGAGGGCTTCTATCATGGAATTACCTATATCAGACTGGTATTCTTGTCTGGCCCATCTCTCTCCATTTTTTAAATGTCTGTCTGTCTGTCTATATTTTATATATATTTGAGAGAGAGAACCAGAGCATCACTAGCTTATCCGATACCAGGATTTGAGCATAGGACCTCATGCTTCCAAATCTGCAAATCTGATGCTCTAGTCATTGTACTACTTCTCAAGTTACATTTCTCTCTCTCCCTGACCCCCTCTTTCCTTTACTTCTCCTTGCACTTCTTTCTCTCAAAATACTTTCTTAAAAAAAAGAAAATCCGGTTCAAGCCCCCAGCTCCCCACCTGCAGGGAAATCACTTCACAGGCAGTGAAGCAGGTCTGCAGGTGTCTGTCTTTCTCTCCCCCTCTCTGTCTTCCCCTCCTCTCTCCATTTCTCTCTGTCCTATCCAACAACAAAAACATCCATAACCACAACAACAATAAGAAAACAAGGGTGACAAAAGGGTATAAGTAAAAAATATTTTAAAAATCCTTTCAAAATCTTAAAAAAACAAAAAACAAAAACAAAGAAAGTCAATAACTTGTTATATTTCATTCTACCAGAGATCTCTAGTCCAACCCCACCCCTCTCAACACTCACCCCCCCCCAGAAAAAAAATGCTACTGAGTCTTCAAAGAGAAAAAGGAAGAAATGACATAACAGAAACCAAAACTAATGGTGGAGAGAACTGCCCTTGTCCTTTGCCTCCAGTAACTCTGCACTTGCTGCCTCAGGCCATTTATTGTTGCAATAAGAGAAAATCACCAGCTGCAGAAAACGGTCTGGTCTATGTGCTGGATACCCTTCTCTCAAACTGTAGCTCATTCTAAACTCAACAAGAACCACAAACTCTGTAAGAAAACTGCCAGAATTCTTTTTAAAATATTTATTTATTCGTGGCTCGAAGCTCAAGGACTGGCGTAGGGATCCCAGTTCGAGCTCCCAGCTCCCCACCTGCAGGGGAGTCGCTTCACAGGCGGTGAAGCAGGTCTGCAGGTGTCTGTCTTTCTCTCCCCCTCTCTGTCTTCCCCTCCTCTTTCCATTTCTCTCTGTCCTATCCAACAACAATGACATCAATAACAACAATAACTACAACAATAAAACAACAAGGGCAACAAAAGGGAATAAACAAATAAAATATTTATTTCCTTTCTGTTGCCCTTGTATTACTGTTGTTGTAGTTATTGTTGTTGCTGTTGATGATGCTGTTGTTGTTGGATAGGGCAGAGAGAAATGGAGAGAGAAGGGGAAGACAGAGAAGGGGTGAGAAAGACAGATACCTGCAGACCTGCTTCTCTGCCTGTGAAGCGACTCCCCTGCTGGTGGGGGGGGGGGCTCCAACCAGGATCCTCATGCCTGCGTCACATGCGCTAAACCTACTGTGCTATACCCTGACTCTTGTCAGAATTCTTTAAAAGATACGTAGAATCTAATCTCATTCATTCATTCATTCATTCATTCATTCATTCAACTATTTCAATAGTCCATAATGTTTTTGAAGCTGTGCCTGGGACTCTGATTACTGCTTTCTCTATGCCAGACTCTACCAAAATGGAAAACCAGAGGGTAGTGTCTAAACACTGGCTTCTCTTTTCCTAAGAGTGACTTTGCAGCAAGACCGCTACCCATAGGTATCAGAAGTCGAGTAGTCGTGGACTCAGGATGGTGCTTCTTAATCATTTGCAGAATAAATATCACCACAAGCTCTAAGTAAAATCGTAAAAAAGTAACCACTTCAACCCAGAGGTGTGGACCTATGATCAGAGGTCCCAGTACCAATCCACCATGAACATGTCCTCTTGGTCTGAGTTTCAGCACCATGAGAACTTCCCTCCAAATTTCTGAAGGATAATAATGCCCAGCAACTTTGTTCTTTCCGTCCTAGAGACAGAGGCTGCTACCTGTAGTTACCCACTCAGGGACACCATAGTGTCTCCTTTGAGCCATTCCAGTTACCCAGTGCCTGGCATAAGAGTTCTTTATTCAAAATCTTGTCTGTTATGAAGAATCCAAACCAAGGTTACTTTAACATTTCCCTGAATCGAAACCACAGCCGAAAAAGAATGTTCTTCAAATCAATTTTCAAATAATTTGAAAACCAATTTCAACAGAGAGCAGGCAAATAGGCCAGATTTCAAAGAACTGACTACAAAGAAAACTTTTGAAAAAGTAGATTACAATGACAGAGCTTGCAAGGAACGAGAGTGTTTAGGAAGAATAATATCCTGCCACTAGCCTTGTTTTACTGCAGTTTCTATCAGATAACTAACTCCGTACGACGCGTCCCACTTCTAATTCCATTTAGTTAATACTAGATTTATTTTTATCCTATTCTATCACCCTATTCCGGAAGTCTATTTGCAATAGAGAATTGAGTTCATTATGTATCTCTGCCTAAAATGCCTACGTACTAACCAATTGTATATAATTCAGTTCTGAGGTTTATTTGGTGCCGGTTCATTAACCATATTAGTTGAATAGTTCTCTCTGCAGATAATTTAAATGTAATATTGCTAATACACTTTAAGACTCTCAAGTTTGCTCCATATACTTCATCTAACCTCCTTTCAAAGGAACCATGAGAAAAAGGGTACTTTTTTCTTTTCTTCCATAAATTAATGAACTAGAACACAAGCATGTCTGTGGTATAAATCAGTGCAAAACTTTGAACCCCAACCAAAGTATTACATTTGCGCATTCATTCTGCAATTACCAAAAGCACATTTATTGAGAAACTGAAGTAAACAAGAACAAAATGTCTTTCTCCAGGAGTCTAGCAAAATGCAGTGTATAAAATTAGAAGTAAAAGGGGCCAGGTGGTGGCGCACATGGTTAAGTGCATGCATTACAGTGCATAAGGACCTGTGTTCAAGTCCCCAATCCCCACCTGCAGGGGGAAAGCTTTACAAATGGTGAAGCAGGGCTGCAGGTCTCTCTCTCTTTCTCTCTCTCTCTCTCTCTCTCTCTCTCTCTCTCTTTCCCTTCCCTCTTAATTTCTGGCTGTTTCTAGCCAATAAATAAAGATAATAAAAAATTAAAAATAAATCAAAGAAAATTAAGATTTAATATGTGTGACTGAAGAAAATTAAATTACAGTGCATAAAGGTAACAGGTTATAGGAGGGTTTGTTATTGCTTTTATAAAAAAAATCACTACAAATTTTACTGAGCCAGAAATACAAATTAGTTACAGATATGTAGATCCAATGATTTCTCATGCTTCTGTTGGGGCAAAAGCTACTGTCATGGTTCCTTTTTCAATTTTTTAAAAAATAGATAGTGTAGGAAAGAATTCCTTTTATTTTGGCCTTTCCATCTCTTACATGCCTCTGATTTGGATTCCCATTCATTTTTACAAGCATGTAGGAGTAGGCTGAGCTCTTTGCAGAGTCAACTTTCACCTGGAGTTTTCCTTCGACTTTTAAAGAAACTTACTACTTTAGGTGAGCCAGGATAATTACCTTACCTTAGGTCATCTGGTTTACAAAGTTTCCCTTTTGTAAGAAAGTCTAGAACACGCCCAGGTTTGGGGAATTAGGTCAGGACCATCACCGAGAAGCCTTTATTTTTTTTTACATATTAATTTCAAAGAGAGAGAATCAGAACATCACTCTGGTATATTCAGCACCATGAACCAAATTGGGACCATGGGCATCTAAATCCTGTACACAGCCAACCTTCTTGGCTCTGAGAAGCATTTAGTTTGTTTACCACACAGGTAGAACAATCACTTCCTTGAGATCAATAACTGGATTCAAGAGGAGAATACAGCAAAGCCTCATTCTATGTGTTCTTGGAAAATGTGACTTTAATCAAGGCAACAAATGACAAAGTCAGGTTCCACTAATAACATCTTTAGTTCAACACCAGTTACGTTTGTTTCCTTTTTTCCTACCAACATTGTAATAAAATGGTATAAAACAAAAATAGAAAGTTATTTAAGGAAGTACTGTAAATACCATTTTAGACAGAGTAGTTCTGAGAGAAGGAAAACCAAGGCACATTCACTCAGTGATAGAAAGACCATGAAACTGAAACATGTATTCAACCTCTGCTCACTGTCTTCAAACTATTCAGATGCCAATGGAGTCCTAGGTGTACCGGGGTCTTCAGGTACAATACAGACTTTGAGGGTGGCTCGATGTGCCTTCCTCCTTCCTGTGAGATGGATGTGTATTTATAGTCTGGTCTAACTATAACCAGAAGGTCCGTGAATAAATGGCTACAAAAAAGAAAGGAAACATCTAGTTTTGAGAACTAGAAAGCTTGAATTCAACAAGTATCAAGCAGGAGGAAAATAAGGACTCTGTACGGACACCTGTCATCAAACTGCAGTACTTTATTTAAGGCTTGGTAAGAAAGTTCTAAAAGTTTAATCAGGGAGTCGGGTGGTGGCGCAGCGGGTAAGCGCACGTGGCGCAAAGCACAAGGACCAGCATAAGGATCCCAGCTCCAGCCGGGCTCCCCACCTGCAGGGGAAGTGCTTCACAGGCGGTGAAGCAGGTCTGCAGGTGTCTGTCTTTCTCTCCCCCTCTCTGAGTTCCCCTCCTCTCTTCGTTTCTCTCTGTCCTATCCAATAACAACGACATCAATAACCACAACAATGTTAAACAACAAGGGCAACAAAAGGGAAAATAAATAAATAAAAATAAGTATTTAAAAAAATTTGAAAAAAAAGTTTAATCAGAATAGGAAGGACAGTATAATGGTTATGCTAAAGACTTTCCTGGCTGAAGCTCTGAGGTTCCAGGTTCATCCCCAGCACCACCACAAATCAGAGCTGACAAGTGCTCTAGTCACTCCCTCATTAAAATAAGATATATATATTTATTTATTTTATTATTATTTTTTTAAATATTTATTTTATTTATTTATTCCCTTTTGTTGCCCTTGTTGTTTTGTTGTTGTTGTTGTTGTTGGATAGGACAGAGAGAAATGGAGAGAGGGGAAGACAGAGAGGAGGAGAGAAAGACAGACACCTGCAGACCTGTTTCACCGCCTGTGAAGTGACTCCCCTGCAGGTGGGGAGCCGGGGTTCGAACCGGGATCCTTATGCCGGTCCTTGTGCTTTGCGCCACCTGTGCTTAACCCGCTGCGCTACAGCCCGACTCCCTATATATATATTTTAATCGGAACAAGAGCGAGGAACTCAAAATGACAAATATTGACCTACTTTCTTAATCCAAAGCAGAAAAATGCCAGGTCTTCTCTATTGAAAAGAATAATCAAAGACTATTTGCAAGAACATCTGCCCTTAAGACCTGTTTGAAACAAGTTGCCACAACTCCTTGTAAAAAAAGGGTTTGTTTGGAAAAAAATTTGTTTGGAAAGCTTGGCTAAGGCACTTATCTGAGCTATATTTTCTGATCTTCTGTTACCCAAAACAAAAACAAAAACAAAAACAAAAAACAATTGGGAGAGGTAAGAACTTAATAGTTTTCAACTACAACCTACTTTCTGTTCATGTATGCTTGCACTGCATACATGCTTCTTCACTAAATTTATGGATTAAACTTTAGTGATTTATTGTGAAAAGGAATGATGGAAATTAGATGTAAAAAGATACATTCTCCCCTAACTTCCTGACTTGGATGCTATTGAAACTTTATGGAAATCTCTAGACACAGTTATTAAATATAATCAATATACAAAGGAAGTTACCAAGCACTGAATTTGTTTTATTTTCTTACTACAATTGAGGGAGATATAGAATGAGAGAGAGACAGAGAGAGAAAGAGAGATTTGCCAGTTCTTATAATAATAGCCAACAAATGTACACACAGATATAACTGTAATCAGAGTTACAGAGGTGACATTGTTGTGATCTGAGGGAGCATGCCAGGTAATAAGTGTTCGCTCAGTGAATGCTGTGCTCAGAACTTTAGCCCTAATTCATGCCAAAATACCTTCAATTCTATCTAATCTATCTATCTATTCTATGTCTACCATCTATCTATATCTATCATCTGTCATATATCTATCACATATCATCGCTCTCTCTGTCTCTCTTCATCTCTCTTTCTCTCTTCCTCCTCCTTTTTTTAAAGCAGAACACCACTAAGATCTAGCTATTAACCTGGTACAGCTTATATGCAAGTACTTTTGTGATATCCACTTGGCTGATAATTATTTCCCAAGTAAATGAATGAAAACATAGTTAAAAAGTTATCTTTTCAAGATGTAGAAAATAGTTGAAAATCACAGAAATCAAGTAAAGAGTGACATTAGTTCAGAAAAACCTGTAGCTTTGTTGTGCCAGTAACAAAGTTTACTCTAACACAATAACTTGGAAATATTTTCTTTCTGAAAACCAAACTGTCTCCTATTTTGACTCCATTAAGGAAAATGCTTTTCAATGCAATGAACTTGAACAGTATCCCACGGCCCAGGTTTGAGTCCAGTGCCTACCACATGAAGGAAGCTTTGGTGCTGTGGTTTTGTCGACTGCCCAACTCCTTTGTCTTCTTTCTATCTAAAGCATTAAATTACTACTGCTGCTGCTACTAATAATAATAATAATGGAAAATACTTTTGTGATGTTATTTTCTTTAATTTAACTTAATTTACTTCATCTTCTCCTACCTCTTATGGGTAAAAAGGCATGATCACAACACATTCTTGAGACAAATAACTCAAGGAAATGAAATCTGAACGAGGGTTACCAAAAGTAGGCCAATTCTATATCCAGTTACATATAGCATATAATCAAATTTTTACTCATAAATCTCATACTTTCAAAAGGTCCTTATTAACATGGCAAAATTACTGTGCCTTTAATGGTTTGCCACCCAAAAAAATTTGCCACCATCAATATAATTCACCAGGGGAAATCCACCTGCTTTGTCGCCCTCAGACCCAGGGCCCTAGTTTACCTTATCAGAGTTCTTGAGACTTTAGGGAAGTTTGCTGATGTGACCTGGATGGATTTCTGAAACCCCAGTGACCAAAACTGAATAAAGTCCCACAAATATATGTATATTTTACACTTCCAGAGACCAGAAGTTCAAATGCTGTTGACTTTGTTGCTATGTTTCACATTGGTTTGGTCTCCCCCCCCCCCACCTCTGGGAGGTGGTGGTTTAGCCCCTGCTAGTTTCCTGTGTCCCCTTCTCCCTCCCCTAAAACCTTACGGACTTCTAGAGTCCCCGCCCAGCCGCTGGGGGGAGAAAGATGGAGAAGCACATGGTGTGGTGATTTGCCCGCTCGTGAATAAAGATTAAACTGCTTTCTCTGCCCAGCCGTGTGTCCTCGAGTCTCTGTCTACCTCCGCGAAGCTAGCCCGGCCTGCTGGAGCCCCAAACACTAACGACATATGGCGCCCATGTGGACCTGACCTGCGCATCCCCCCAGATAAGTGAAGACAATTTGGCTACCTATGCACTATGGCCTTCTCTTCTGCTTGTGAAGAGATCTCCAAAGGCCTCTGCTGTTTCTTCACGAGACTGTTTTGCTGTTTCTGGAACATTTATCTCTGGACCACTCTGTGGTTTCTCCCCAACGCCAGCCTGCATGAGCTGGCTTTCTGCCGCGTGGCGCGAGGCATTGGGCGTGGGCTCCCTCCATGCTGCTCGGCTGCCGAGAGCAGGGCAGCAGGCATGGCAGACAAGGCTGCAGCCCATACTGGCCGCCACTCCAGGGCACATTGGCCAGCACCTTCTGCATGGCCGGCCCGCCCGCCCTCCTGCTATGAATTCTGGGCAGACCCCAGACCACCCGGAGACCGTGGGCTCCCTGCTGAAACTGGGCCCCCTGGCTGAGATCCCCAACTCAGCTCTGAAGCCAGAAAAGCTAGAATACACAGAGATCCCTGCAGAGATCGCAACCTGCAATTCCTAAAAGTGAAGCTGCCCAAGAAGCCACCGCTGGACAACGCACTCCCGAATGGCTAAGACAGTACAGATCTAAATTCGTGTTTAAAATGACATGTCTTCATAACAAAGGTTTCTCTCCTTGTGTATTAAAGACCATGTGTATGTGTGTATTTAAAGTTTGTTAACATTAACTTTAAGGTTAAAAATGTAACTTTAAGGCTATATTCTTACCAGACAGAGTTAAATGAAAAAGGTTTTCAACGTAATTCTCATAAAGATAAAATTAACTTACATTTAAAGTCTGTGGTAAAAATTAGTTAAAAATCAATATATTTTAACTAAGTTGGTCTAAAAAAAAAACCTGCACACACCTAGGGTGTGTCTCCATCTTCAATGGGTGTAACAAAAGGTTAAATAGACTTGTTGATATATAAAACTCTCAAATTCCTTCTCAATTAAAAACGTTAGCTTGTGCTATGGTTATGCTAATGATTCTCATGCCTGAGGCTTTTTTCTTTCCATGGTTATTATGTTTACCTTTCCACATTCTATTGTTTAAACTTTAAACAATCTTAAAATCATACTAAAAAAGACTTCCAATTGTAATAGAGTTATCAGTTGTGATAAACTTCTAACCTGCTACAAGTTTTGTTTCATAGTAAGTTAACTGCAGCAGTAAAGTTCTCCACAGAAAAGTGGAATTCCAGCAGCTGACCTTCCTCATACAACATTTCACCCCCTGGAAATTCTTCAGTGGACATCTGCTTTGGACTGGCACTTCTATTAGACTCACTGGTACACCTCTTGGACACTTTACACAACTCTACAGCAGCTTCCCTTTATGCTGCTGGGTTTCTCAAAGACTGACTGCAGCCAGCTGCCTTAGGACTCTAGGCCGTTCTCTGCTCCCATGCTAGAAAATGCCCATTAAGGCAAGTAACGCCCCCCAGAGGCAAAAAAAGGTCCCCCTCTGGCCTTCCCTTGGCAGCACACTGGTTCTTGTTGCTCCCTTACATGTTCCTCCATGTTTGTGCCAGTTTCTTTTTCAAAAATGCCTGTACAATATAGGTTTCTGTTCACCCCACACCCCTGATACTATGGTCATTTAGTTAAAAAGAAAAGGGGGAATTGTTGCTATGCTTCACATTGGTTTGGTCTCCCCCCCCCCCCGCCTCTGGGAGGTGGTGGTTTAGCCCCCGCTAGTTTCCTGCGCCCCCTTCTCCCCACCCCTAAAACCCTACGGACTTCCAGAGTCCCCACTGCAGCCACTGGGGGGGGGGAGATGGAGAAGCACATGGTGTGGTGATTTGCTCGCTCATGAATAAAGATTAAACTGCGTTCTCTGCCCAGCCATGTGTCCTCGAGTCTCTGTCTACCTTCACGAACCTAGCCAGCCTGCTGGAGCCCCGAACTCTAACGACATAACTTCAGTTATAGTTTGGTGTCAACATGGTCTTGCTTTCTCTAGGGGATTTAGGGGAACACTGGCTTACTCACTTATGCCTTCTAGACTCTATTTGAATTCCAAGGCTATGGTTTGTTTCAAATATCTTCCATCTTTGCTCTGTCATCGTCAATTTACTTTATTTAGGATAATCTCTCCAAGTCAATATCCTAAATAAATCACATCTACCACAAAGGTCCTTTTGTCAACTAAGGCAATGTATATTCTGGTGTCAAAAAGTAAGGCGTGGATATCATGTGTGTGTGTGTGTGGGGGGGAGGTCATGTGTAGGGAAGGCAATCATTATTGCCTCAACTATACTTTGACAAGCTTGTGTTAAACACTTATATTTAGGGTTAGATGGATAACACAGAAGGTTACACAGAAGACTCTCCTACCATATGCTTCAAGGTCTCAGGTTTAATCCCCACACCATTACATTACAATGATATGCATTGCTGGGGGGGGGGGGTGAGAAAAGGAAGACTTTGGCTCAGTTTTCATTCTTATTTGCCAGCTGAGAAATTACTATTAGGTTCCTACATTTTCTTTTCTTTTTTTATTTAACTCCACAGTTATCGCTGGGGCTCTGTGCCAGCACTACGAATCCACTGCTCCTGGTGCTTGATCCGCTATGCTACCACCCAACTCCCTATTCCTACATTTTCTATACCTTAAGTATAGAGTTATAAGTATACCTTATACTTATGAAGGAATGTATATGCCCTCCCACACACACACATACACACTGCCTCCTGGCATTTGCCCTTTAAGGTCAGATCTTCTCTTTGTTTACAGTTCTTCTCAGATTTTCGGTCACAGACCAAAAATGATATGATATGGACTTTCCCTGAAATCCTTTCTGATCCTAGTAACTTAACCTCTAGCTACTTCCTTTGTGTTGTCTGCTTTATATACTTTGAAGGTATTATTGTGACTTGACTTGAGTTCCAGTGTTTTCTTTACTCCTAATACTGTGTCTCCTAACAGGATTTTATCTGAAAAAAAATATGGATAATATTGCCTACATCATCAGATAGTTTGTGAATTAAACACCAGAAATACAGATTTGACACAGAATGGATTTCCACTTAGACCTGCTTCATCATCTCTCTTCATTTAATCTATCCATTCTTAGACAGAAGTCAGGTTACATTTTTGTTAATTCCAATGTTTCCTTGTTCCCTCTCACTAACCTGCTTACTTAATCTTAGGTAATGTACCTACAGTCACTTTTAAGAAAGGAATCTTCAATGTGTGGTGTGATTTACATTCAGTTATATATAGAGAGACTATTGATAAGAATATTTATTCCTTAGAGAACAGAATATACAGCTTAAGTTACAATCATTTCTTTAGTGATCAGGCATTTAATTATATACTATATATGTATTCTCTTGATTCTTTCACACAAATAAGATAATTGCACCAAATGCATTTTCCCCTTACTTTAAATAGAGAATATTTGACTAAAGGTAAAGAAAAAATTTTCCTTAATTTTTATAGAAATATATTTTACCTCCTAAAATTTTTTGTAAAAGCATTTGGAATATTCAAAAAATATTCTTAGGTTCCCTGAGTTATTTTTATTATATTATCTAACTTCTCTTTCTTAGTGGGAAATATTCAGTGCCACTTAGTAAAAAGAAGATTTTTTTTCTGGACTTTGACCTAGGTATCCATTAACTGAAAACTAAAACTCATGTCTCTCTGTCAAACTAGTTGAAAGCTCTTTATCTCCCTTCTTCAGTTTCCAACTTGCTTTTCCAATATGCCCTAAGTTATACATTTTTTTCCTCCCTTTGACTTCTTACAGAAAATATATGTAGTCTGTCTGAACAGTGTGCATCCCATGGTATTTATTTACTTATTTGTTTAATATTACTATTTATTTTAGTGAGAAAGGTACAGAGAGAAAGACTTGAACACACTAGTAGTTTCTGGTGGTGCTGAACCTAGGACTTCGGGGCCTCAGGCATGAAAGTCTTTTGCAGAACCATTATACTGTCTCTCCAGCCCATGTCAGAACAATATATACTGCCTACAAACTTTACCTAATGATCTACATGGGCCTCTAATTTATAGCTATGCCTCTAATCAAATTTAAAAGCTAGTTCTCAAAGTCAGTAGGAATTCCTAAACACAATTCCATAGGTCAAGAACAGAGCAATATGGGAAGTATGTAGAGAAACAGAGAGGCAAGCAGAGTGGCTCAATTATTAGACTTGGTGCTTCAGTGTGGGCATCAAATGAATACCAGAGAAGAAGCAAACAAATGAAAAACACAAAAAAACACTTAGCTTCAAATAACCTCTCAGAAGGATTTCCCTATAAGTAATGGGAACGTAACCTTTTTTGTTCTGTATAGGTCTTTGAATGAGACTCATCCACATAAAAGTTTGATTTATTCAGTCTGCTGATTACAATGTTAGTCTGATCCAGAATTATCCTAATAGATCCATGAACAAATATGGTTTGACCTTGACCCAGTGAAGTTGAATGAATTTAACCCATCACAGTCCTGAGTTATAGATCGGTCTGGAACTACCATAAAAAAAAAAAATCCCTTCTGGTCCTATTGTGACATCTTGTGTGTTGGGTAGTATGCCACCTCCCCCTGGCTTCTGCTTAACCATATGCCTATATAGGGATTTACTGATCCAAAGCTTTGGTCTATTTACATAAATCACTTTTACATTTACATAAAGCACTCCCTCCAGGGCATTGGTGGTTCAGTGATAGGATTCTCGCCTGTTCCACCCCCTCCTTGTCACACTCTGATTTTCACCAGTCACTTTTCTCTCCACCCTCTCTATATCACATCCTGTTTCCACCCTACTTGGAGAGTATAAAAACAGCTGCTCTTCTGATTAAAGACACTTGGAAATTGCTTTCCGGCTCCGAGAGTTCCAGAGTGTATCTCCCGCGGAAGTTAGTGCAGCACGAGTTCCTGATCCCTCTCCCACACAGCAGCCTAGATCAGCTCCAGTTGAGCTCTCTCCAAGCCAGAGAGCACTAGCTCGGGAAGAAGTACCCTCAGGCTATCCCAGCATTGTGTATATCACTTCTTCTCTCAGGCTCCAATTTTCCTCTGATAGACAGTGGACAGTATTATGTACAGACAAAGGAAACCCAATGAAATGTTTTTGAAGTAGGCAATATCTTCTTTTACCCTTAAACATTAAGCTATTGTTTGTGTGTTTCATAGTGGAGAAGACTCAGAGGCTAGACTAGCTAATTCACAGATTCTTTAGTTCTATTTTAACTCTAGAATTCGCTATTTCCATGAAGATTGCTAAGAACAAAAGTCTGCCACAAACCCCTCAAATGCAGAGAAGTCATCAGGAATTGCTGACGTCTCTAGTCACATTCTTATGCCATTCTAGAAGACTAAATGCTAAGTAAGACTCAAACATTTGGCAATATGTGACAAAAGAAAGGAATATCCTTTAGCAATAAAATATTTTCCTTTCATTTCCTTTACTATTTATCATTCATTCTTTATCACATATACCAGTCAAATGGAATTACATTTATATTTTGCAATAGTTACTGTATAGTCATTGTGATCAATATAGTAGATTCATACTTAAGGCAAGAGAAAGAAATCAAAGGAATACAGATTGGAAGGGAAGAAGTCAAGCTCTCACTATTTGCAGATGATATGGTAGTATACATAAAAAAAAACCTAAAGAGGGAGTCAGGTGGTAGTGCAGTGGGTTAAGCACATGTGATTTAAGGACTACGGTTCGAACCCTCAGCTTCCCACCTGCAGGAGAGTTGCTTCACAGACAGTGAAACAGGTCTGCAGGTGTTTATCTTTCTCTCCCTCTCTCTGTCTTCCCCTCCTCTATTTCTTTCTGTCCTGTCTATCAATGATGACATCAATAACAACAACAATAATAACTACAACAATAAAATAAGGGCAACAAAAGAGAAAATAAATTTTAAAAATTTAAGAAAAAACCTAAAAAATCCAGCAGAAAACTACTGGAAGATATTAGGCAATATAGCAAGATGTCAAGCTACAAAATCTGTGTACAAAAATCAGTGGTATTTCTTTATGCGAACACTAAATCTGAAGAAGAAGATATCCAGAAATCACTCCCATTCACTGTTTAAGCAAAATCAATAAAATCCCTAGGAATAAACCTGACCAAAGAAGTGAAAGACTTGTATACTGAAAACTATGAGTCAGTATTCAAGGAAATAGAAACTGATACCAAGAAATGGAAAGACATCCCATGCTCATGGATTGGAAGAATAAATATCATCAAAATGAATATTCTCCCCAGAGCCATATACAAATTTAATGCAATGCCCATCAAAGTTACACCAAGCTTCTTTAAGAGAATAGAACAAAAACTACAATCATTTATCTGGAACCTGAAAACACCTAGAATTGCCAAAACCACCTTGAGGAAAAGAAACAGAAATGGAGGCATCACACACCCAGATCTCAAACTATATTGTAAGGCCATCATCATCAAAACATCCTGGTACTGGAACAAAAATAGGCACACAGACCAGTGGAACAGAATTGAAAGCCCAGAACTAAACCCCCACACCTACGGACATCTAATCTTTGACAAGGGGGCCCAAAGTATTAAATGGAAGAAGGAGGCTCTCTTCAATAAATGGTGCTGGGAAAATTTGGTTGAAACATGCAGAAGAATGAAACTAAACACCTTATCTCACCAGAAACAAAAATCAACTCCAAATGGATTAAGGGCATGGACGTTAGACCAGAAACTATCAAATACTTAGAGGAAAACGCTGGTGGAACACTTTCCCACCTAAACCTCAAGTACATCTTTGATGATACAAACCTAATTGCAAAAAAGACTAAAGCAGAAACAAACCAATGGGACTACATCAAATTGAAAAGCTGCACAGCCAAAGAAACTATCACACAAACAAAGAGATAACTCACAGAATGGGAGAAGATCTTCACATGCCATACATCAGACAAGAGACTAATAACCAAAGTATACAAAGAGCTCAGCAAACTTAGCAACAAAAAAGCGTATGACCCCATCCAAAAATGGGCAGAGAATATGAACAGAACATTCACTACAGAAGAGATCCAAAAGGCTAACAAGCACATGAAAAATTGCTGCAGGTTGCTTTTTGTCAGAGAAATGCAAATAAAGACAACATTGAGATACCACCTCACTCCTGTAAGAATGGCATACATCAAAAAGGACAGCAGCAACAAATGCTGGAGAGGTTGTGGGGACGGAGGAACCCTTGTGCACTGCTGATTGGAATATAAGTTGGTCCAACCTCTATGGAGAGCAGTCTGGAGAACTCTCACAGGTTCTCACAGCTAGACATGGACCTTCCATATGACCCAGTAATTCCTCTCCTAGGAATACACCCCAGGGACTCCATAACACCCACCCAAAAGCATCTGTGTACAACTATGTTCATATTAACAAAATTTGTAATAGCTAAAACCTGGAAGCAACCCATGTGCCCAAAACAGATGAGTGACTCAGAAAGCTGTGATATATATATATACAATGGAATACTACACAGCTATTAAGAACAATGAACCCACCTTCTCTGGCCCAACCTGGATGGAGCTTGAAGGAATTATGTTAAGTGAGCTAAGACAGAAAGATAAAGATGTGTATGGGATGATCCCACTCATAAACAGAAGCTGAGAAAGAATAACAGAAAGGGAAACTAAAAACAGTATTAGACTAAATTTGGAGTAGGGCACCAAAGTAAAAACACTGGTTCTAGGGTGAGGGTGGATGTCTGGCTTCATGGGGGGTTGGGGAGAGAGGGGCAAAGGGAGGGGAGGGGCGATGGGACACAATCTTTTGGTGGTGGGAATGGTGTTTATGTACACTTCTATTAATTTGTAGTCATATAAATCACGATTTAATTGAGAGGGAAAAAACTGATTGTATGTCTCAAACTTTTTAAAGAACAGACTGAGTCTTATTAATGCATAGGCTGAGTCTTTGATATGTTATCTCTCTAAAAGTTTAGACCAGAGAGAACAGAAGCAACTGGTGGCACAGCTATATACAAATAATATCAAAGGACATAAAATATGGTTTTGTTGTTTACAATACAGCAAATCCTAACAAAGGGATATTTCAAAGTTAAGCCAATTGCCAAATAATGTGATTATAGCAATAACTATCTATTGTCTTCTTAAACACTAAGACAGTAGGAACTTCCCACTTCCTCTATAGAGACTATATTTCCTCCAGACCTGGAACCTCTAGGGTGGGACTTATTTTCCTGAATGCTTCTCTCAATTCATACCAAATGATATTGCATTCACCAATACCAACCTAATGGACACAATGAGTGCCACCTCAGCATGCTTCACTTAAGACTGTGTCCAGAGACTTCAGGCATGGAATGTCAACACTTCACCCTCATTAATTGGGTGAGAACTTTCCCTTCATAGTATTTTCTAATTCCATTCCAGGAGGTTAACTTCCTGACAAAGTGCCAAAACCTCGATATAGACCAGGTCCCTTAAGATAGAGCATATGTTCACATGTATCCATAGATTAGGGCAAAATATATGCCTGAAAGCAAAAAATACACAATAGTCTGTAGTTAGTCAATATCAAGTTCATAATGAAATAGTGTTTACCTAGACTTAAATGCCCTCCTCATATATTTGTTATTACAGTCCTCTCACTCAATCCAAAGTTAACCTTACAAAAGCTAGGACTACAAAAGCTGAATAAGGGCAAGAGACTGGCATCCTTTAACAATGATTCTTTAGTCACTATCAGGCCACCCCATCAGCTGGGGCCCCTAATCGGGGAGTCCTGAGCTTCCCAAACAGACATGATGGGCCTAGGCCTCAAATAAATCCCTCTCTCCATTGTTACTGGTCATCTATATCAGAAACAACACAATAGACCCCTTTGTGGGCCCCTATAGGACCTTGCCCTCAACTTGGATCAACAATGGTAAAGAATGTTCCATCCTCTGAAGGGAGGCTGGACAACATACTCTATGCTACACCTGAGGAAGATGGGTCCTGATATTGGGGCAGCTTGGAATGTTCCTGATGACCACAGAATGTGAGCTCAGATCTACAGGGATACAGAGGTCACATAGGCTCCTCAGCTGAATATGGGCCCTTAGATCACATCAAATAGATGGGGTTTATAGTCAACAATATTTATACCACTTTCCATATGAGGGAGCTACTCTCTTCCCTGATCCAGCTTTCTGTTCTTTTTTCCATCCATGACATCATCTCCCCATATAATAACTTGGATCCACCTGCATATCAGATTTCAGGCTCAGAGGAATAAAGGAAAAAGAAAACAAACTAATATAGCCACATGCCCTTTGGGATATAACTAAAATATGCCTACTAGCTATCTGTAAAATGTAGACCCTCCAACTCTTCATCTGCACTATTTCAGCCTTTAGGTCCATGACTGGTCAACATTTTGTTTGGCTTTGTATGTTAACTCTCTTCTCTACTACCGGGTTCCAGATGCTAACATAATGTCGACCAGACTTCCCTGGACTGACAACCCCACCAATGTGTCCTGGAGCCCAGATCTGCCAGAGCCCTTCCCTACTAGGGAAAGAGAGAGGCAGGCTGGGAGTATGGATCTACCTGTCAATGCTCATGTTCAGTGGGGAAGCAATTACAGAAGCCAGACCTTCCACCTTCTGCATCCCACAATGACCTTGGGTTCATACTCACAGAGGGTTAAAGAATAGGAAAGCTATCAGGGGAGGGGATGGGATACAGATTTCTGGTGATGGGAATTGTGTGGAGTTGTACCTCTCTTATCCTATGGTTTAGTCAATGTTTTCTTTTTTATAAATAAAAAATTTTTAAAAAGAATTATGAAACCAGGGCAGGCAGTGGTATTCCCGGTCAAATGCACATAGTAATAAGCACAAGAACTCACATAATGATCCAGGTTTGAGTTCCCAAATCCCCATCTGTAGATGTCTCTATTTCTTTCTCCCTCTCTATCTCCCCCACACCTCTCAATTTTTCTCTGTCCTAGCCAATAAAATAGAAAGACAGCCAGAAGCAGTGGATTTGTTATGCTGGCACAGAGCTGGAAGCAATATATATGAAACTGACAAGATGTTTATAAGGAATTTGTAGGTAGGTATAAAAAGTTTCAACCTCATGCTATCTATTGACAACTCTTGGCTACTAATTGTTCTACCTGTTATAAATCACCATAACTTTCAGAAACTAGAAATGATGCACACTAATGGCTTTCTGTCATTAGTCATTTCATAGTATGTTTTCAGCAATCTCTCAGCAAGATCTTCACTTAATTTTGAATATTCCCAAATATACACCTAACCAGTTCTGCCAAGTTTATTCAGAATGCCATTATTTGACACTGAAATTGAAATTAAAATGTGCAATGATCCTTGACAAGTATATCAACTCTTCAATAAAAAAAAAAATTACGTTAATGATTTACAGTCTTCAGGAGGACTGTATACAATTGGCTAAGAGATACACTGGGAAAAATTATCAAGTAAAGGGTACTTGTTGCCCTTATGATAACCTTTATTACAATCATGAAACAAGTGTGGAAAACTTGAGGTTAACTTAGACCCCCTAAATCCTAAAGACTATTTCCTCCCTAATGCAAGGTCATACTCCATTAACCCAATACTGGCTTGGAGGATATACATGTTATTCAAAGATTTAAGAAGTGGAAGACAGTGTAAGCTTATCAGCTTATCAAAGGGGACTACAATAGCTGAAATAGGGCAAGAGACTGGCTTACTCAGTGATGGTCATCTTGGTCACTGCCAGGCCACCCCATCACCTAGGGTCCAAGTCAAGGAATCCTTGGATTCCCACATAGATTCAATGGGCCTAGAGCTCTATTAGATCCCTCTCTTTACTGTCAATGGCCACTTCCATTAGGAATGTCATCATGTATCCTATCCTTTCATGGGTCTCTCCATGACATTACCCTCATTACAAAGTAACAATGGTAAAGACTGTCCCACTCTCCAAAAAGGGAGACTGGGGTCATTCTACTTTGAGAGCAGCCTAGAATGTTCCCAACTATGTTCATGGACTGTGAGCTCAGACTGACAGGGACTTGGAGATTATACAGGTTAGATTAAAGTGGTAAACAGTTAATTGTATTTGCCTATATATATTTTCAAGTTTGACATCAAGCTTCAAAAATAACCCTGGTACCAATACAAAGAAAAATGTGGCTGTGATGATGTGTATATGTTTACTGACCAACATGCTGACCAATATACTAAATGTCAGTTAAACTCTTATAACAGACATGTTTTTTTTTTTCAACACACCTGTTCCTTTCTTTCCAATATTAAAAACTTCAACCTCATACCTAGTCTATGTTTCATTTTCATATGCACATTTTTACTTGGTGCCTACCTTTTGCACATTGGTTTACTGATAATTCTGAGTCATAAACACATAAGACATTTGGTTAAAAAACACAAATTTTCCCTGTAATTCACAACGAACTCTCTACTGTAGACAAGCAGAAAAGCTGTGAAAAGTAAATACAATTTTAAAAGTCTTATTTTAGATGTCAGAGAGCCACAAAGTTTGAAAGAAATAAAAGACAACATTTAAAAACTAACTGGGTGCACAAATTGAGCATAGGTGAGTGATTTATTATTAAGATGACAGTCAATTTTAAAAGTGAAAGACAAAACACAATCTCTGAAGCAGAGTAGTATTTTCAAAAAAACCAAAACTCAAGGACCTACCAAAGATACATAAGACAACTGTTCTTCAGAAATAACTTATCTGTGGATGATCTCATCCCTGACTGAAATAAGGTGGTTATTCCTAAACACACTTCCTCCTGAAAGTAATTATGGATCTCGCAAAGGAAAAAAAAGCATTTAAAGCATACAATTATTATTTAAAAAGTTCTTTCACAGTCTCAAAAACACAATAAAAATGAATCAGCCTCACCAAAGAAAACAAGTTGCAAAAATAACTCTGCAAATGTGTAAAAAAAAAAAAAAAAAAACAGAAAAAGAAATAAAAAACAGTAAGCAAGCAAAAATAAAGACACAGGATCTGAAACATCAAAATACTACACATGGGTGTCAATATAAATTGGTTTAGATATTTTAATGACCAGATAAATCACTCTGACAGAACATTTGAAACTATAAAAGAAAAGTGAAGTGAATATCATTTTTCAAACGATGATTTAAAAAACTTCTATGTGGAACTGGTTGCCTTGATTTGGTTGAGATCAGCAGATGCAGTATGGTATGGGTTAAGAGAAGCATGAAGGAAAATGAGCAAAACCCCTGAGCTTCCAGGACTGGGAGACATATAGGATTTATAGAGAATGAGGAAGGTTCTTTGCTATCTTAGAGTTTAAGAAGGCAATAAATAATTATTATAACAAAAAAAAATTATATGTTAGACACAACTGAAGCCAGAATTTAGAAACAGGTATATAGCCTCAACAAAATGTTTAAACTGAGACTAATAAATAAATAAATAAATAAATGGATCAAACAAAGAGATTAAAAGAGAAAGACAGCATCCCTCCCATTGCTGGGCTTCAAGCCTAGGCAGAGCCTGTGTGGCAGGCCGGCCAGGCCCTCTATGGCTGGGCCATTTTATTCTTCTGCCTCCTCAGCTGATTAGTTTGTCTTATCCCTGTAGCCGAGTGGCTTTAGTCTAAATTGTCAAACTCTTAGTTACTGTCATTTTGGTAGATAATGGCAAACACACACACACACACACACACACACACACACACACACACACACACACTCACACACACACACACACACACACACACACACACACACACACACTCCTTTCTCCCTTCCTTTGTCTTTTTTTTCTTTTATTTTCCTTTTTCTTTTTCCTTTCCTCCCCTCCCCTCTCCCCTCTCCTCTCTTCCCTTCTTCTACTCTCCCCTAGCCTCCCCTCCCCTCCTCTCCTTTCCCCTCCCTCCCCTCCCTTCTCCTTGACTCCCCTCCCCTCTCCTTGACTCCCCTCCCCTCTCCTTGACTCCCCTCCCCTCCCCTCTTTTCCTCTTCCCTCCCCTCCTTCTCCCTTCTCCTTAGTCTCCTCCACTCCCCTCCCCTCCTCCTGTCTCCTCTCCTCTCTCCTTCTCCTCCCACCTCTCCCCTCTCCTCCCTTCTCTCCTCCACTTTTCTCCCATCCTCCCTTCCCTCCCCTCCCCTCTCCTTGTCTCTCCTCTTCGCCCCTCCCCTCTTCTCCTCTTCCCTCCCCTCCTTCTCCCTTCCCCTTATTCTCCTCCCCTCCCTTTGTCTCCTCTCCTCTCTCCCTCCCCTCCAACCCCCTCCCTTCCTGCCCTCTCCTTTCCTCTCTCCCTCCCTTCTCCTCTCCTCTCCCCTTCCTTCTCCTCCCCTCTTCTTCCCTCCCCTCCCTACCCCTTCCCTCTCCTCCACTCCCATCTCCTCCCCTGCTCTCTCCTCTCCTCCCCTCCCCTTCTTTCCCCTCCCTTCTCTTCTCCTTCCTTCTTCTTTCCCCTCCCCTCCTTTTCCTCCCTCTTTCCTTTCCTCCACCCCCCTCTCCTCCCCTCTCCTCTCCTCTCTTCTCCTCTCTTCTCCTCTCTTCTCCTCTCTTCTCCTCTCTTCTCCTCTCTTCTCCTCTCCTCTCCTCTCCTCTCCTCTCCTCTCCTCTCCTCTCCTCTCCTCTCCTCTCCTCTCCTCTCCTCTCCTCTCTTCTCCTTTCCTATTGCCCAACAAGATATTCATTAGGGCTAGGTGCCTGCACACTGAATCTACCACAATTCTTAGTGGCTACTTTTGTTATTATTATTATTTTCTTTATATGATAGGACAGATAGAAATTGAGAAGACAGGGGAGGATAGATAGCGAAATACAGACTTGCTTCCTTATGTGTGAAGCTTCCCTCTGAAGATAAGGAGTGGGGCCTTGAACCTGGATCCTCACCATGGTAATGTGTCTACTTAACCAGGTTTGCTATGGCCCAGCCCCTGAATGATATTTTTCAAGTAAACAAAATCTGAGTTAATAGAATTATAGAAACCTACCACTAAAGAAATAGACAGCAACACAAATATGTATGAAATAATAAGGAAGCAATAAGAGAGGCCAATCTGAAATAATATGAACAATAGCCAATATCTTGAGAGATGTTTATGGAATTGAACCATTAGGACATGGGGCCGGGTGCTGGCACACCTGGTTGGCAGCACATGTTACAATGCATGAGGACCTAAGCTCAAGTCTTCGTTCCCCACCTGCAAGAGAAAAAACATCACAAATGGTGAAGCAAACCTGCAGGTGTCTCTTTCTCTCTCTCTCTCTCTCTATCTCACCACTCTTTTCAATTTCTAGCTGACTTTATCCTATAAATAAGGATAATTTAAAAAATTAAGAAAAGAAACAACATTAAGATGTCAGGGAAAATGCTGGAATAAAAAAGCTAAAGGATAAATTACGTGTAGAATAATTTTGACAGATAAGTATGAAGGTGGTCAAGTTAAGTCTCAAATAAGTAATTAAACCAATAATCAATAAGCTAGCTAAGCTAAGAAAAAGACAACCTGGTATAGAATCTTAGTAACAGACATTAAGACAAGCATTCATTTGAATTCTAGTGGCAGGTCTGTTCTTGAGTGACGACACAGACAGTGCATCAGAAAAAAAAAATACTGAGTCTGAATCATTTTCCATTTTAAAATATTTTATGTATGTATTTTAATGTAAGAGAGATTCAGAGAGAAAAAAACAAACTTCCATGCTCAGCTCTGTTTCATGGTGGTGCTGGGGACTGAACCTGGAACCACAGAGCTCAGGTATGGAAGTCTTTTCCATAGCTGTTATGTTATCTCCTAAGCTCTCAGATAGAACTCTTAATATAGAGTCTACAGGTCAAATTAAGATAACACATCTAAGGGGGCCGGGTGGTGTCACACCTGGTTGAGCACACATGTTACAATGCCCAAGGACTCAGGTTCGATCCCCTGGTCTCCACCTGCAGGAGGAAAGCTTCACAAATGGTGAGCAGGGTTGCAGGTGTCTCTTCCCTCTCTGTCACTCTCTTCCCTCTCAATTTCTACCTGTCTCTATTCAATGAATAAATAAAAAGATAATTTTTTTAAAAAATAGAAAAAAAAAGAAAAACACAACTGTGTTAAGCTCAATTCCTATAAATTAATGTATAATCTCGAAGAAATTAAAGAGTCAGGTTAGTTAACAATGATATGCCAAGTTGATTTCCCATCTATATGTTCTCAAAATTTCATATACTTTGATGGCAACAATTCCTTTTTTTGTAAGTCTTACAAAAGGAAATAAATAAATAAATAAATATATTTTTTAAATTCTATAAAATAAGAATAGGAAAGCTATCAGCGGAGGGGATGGACTAGGGAGCTCTGGTGGTGGGAATTGTGTGGAGCTGTAACCCTCTTATCCTATGGTCTTGTCAGTATTTCCAATTTATAAATAAAAATTCTATAAGCTCCTGGAACTGTTCATTGAAAATGTTTAACTATACAAAGCACAGGGAAACAAAAAATGCTTTATCTTTTCTATATTCTAGTTGTAGTCTCTGTTAAATCAAACATTAGCCCCTCTCTGGATTCAGTATTTTTTTAAAAAAAAAAAAAAACATTTTCTTGTTAGTTTTTTTTTTAGAATGTTTCATGTGCTTATGAGGTTTTATATATATATATTTACCACTGCCAGGTCCTTTTAATTTTCTATACAAGTTTGTAGCAGATAGGCGGAGAAAGCAAAAAGCCAGTGATCTTGTGGAAAAGACTGAATAGACTATTTAGAAAGGCCTTTTTTTTTTTTTCTGTGTCTTGGGACTCTTTTATAACACACAGAAAGCTTGGCTCCCCAGGCTAAGATAAATGCTCACATCTGAATGTGAAACTTTCAGAGTAATCCGGGTTTATTTGCCTAATCTCACAGCACCACTACAGATGGCCTGAATGGCAATGGCGGTGAAGTCCAGCAGGAAAGACAGGAAGGACACATACACAGTAGCTAACAAACTCAGGCTCTGCGCAGCTGTGCATTATACTTCCAGTTTTTTAAAATATTTATTTGATTTATTTATTCCCTTTTGTTGCCCTTGTTGCTTTATTGTTGTAGTTATTATTGATGTTGTTATTGTTGTATAGGACAGAGAGAAATGGAGAGAGGTGGGAAAGACAGAGAGGGGGAGAGAAAGATAGACACCTGCAGACCTGCTTCACTGCCTGTGAAGCGACTCCCCTGCAGGTGGGGAGCGGGGGGCTCGAACCGGGATTCTTATGCTGGTCCTTGTGCTTTGTGCCACCTGCGCTTAACCCGCTGCACTACAGCTCGACTCCCAGTTTAATTATCTTTAATTAACTCCCAGAGGGCAACATTTTTGCGTTAGAAGACGAATATCAGAAAATCTGGAGACTAAAGAACGCCACACTGTGCTTTAAAAGAACCTGCTCGTGACAGAGAAAGAATGGTTAAGAAATCACAGTCAACTCTTTTTATTTAAGATTTATGTATATATATTTATAGAGCCATAACACTACTCTGGATCCTTCAAGGCTGGAGTTCAAACTCAGAACCTCATGCTCTGAAGTAGCAGGAGTTTTCACAAGCAACTCAGGATGTTAGATCTTGTTTTCGAAAGGAATGATTGCCTCGTCTTTCATAGCAGTTGACTTGAAGTAACAGTGAAACCCTGTGAGTCAGAAAAGAAGTTTATGGGGGGTCGGGCGGTGGCGCAGTGGGTTAAGCGCATGTGGCGCAAAGCGCAGGGACCGGCGTAAGGATCCCGGTTCGAGCCCCCGGCTCCCCACCTGCAGGGGAGTCGCTTCACAGGCGGTGAAGCTTGTCTGCAGGTGTCTATCTTTCTCTCTCCCCTTCTCTGTCTTCCCCTCCTCTCTCGATTTCTCTCTGTCCTATCCAACAACGAATTGCATCAACAAGGGCAATAATAATAACCACAACGAAGCTACAGCAAGGGCAACAAAAGGGGGAAAAAATGGCCTCCAGGAGCGGTGGATTCATGGTGCAGGCACCGAGCCCAGCAATAACCCTGGAGGAGGAAAAAAAAAAAAAAAAAGAAGTTTATTTGTAGACAACAAAAGGAGAGGTAGAGAGACCTGCAGGATACTACAGACATTGACCCCCGGCTTCCCAAGGCCAAATATTTTTTATTAGGCTGTTGGCAGACATAAATGGGAGCAAAATAACCCAACGGGTATTGATTCTTGAGTCAGCCAACAGTGATTGGTGGCCATTCCAGGATGCATCATTTACACAGGGGGGTCATCTCATAGTCTACCCCCATAACTGTTTGTTTGAGGCATTAAACCTGGGACTTCAAAACCTAAGGCCTGAGAGTCTCTTTGCATGACCATTATGCGATCTTCCCTGCCTATAATAGTTCCTTTTTTTTTTTCTTCTTCTTCTTTTTTTTTTTTTTTTTTTTTTTGCCCTGAACAGTGTGTTGACACATTTTGATCAAGAAGCACTTGTCCTTAGGGCCCTCTTCTTAACCTTTATCCTTTCTCTGCCTCCAAGAGAATGAAGAGGTCTCTTATATAGTAAGAATACATTTTTTTAAAAAAAAGCAATTTCCACTTAACTATCTGCCTCATCTGTATTAAAAATATTTAAATTCTGACATCATATAACATAAATGAAACAGTTTTAAAAGACATAGGGTCCTGTGGTAAACCATTAATTTGATGAAACATCTGCTATGTATTTCTGAGACAGAAAAAAAAGTGAGTCTGTTTAAATTGCAATGAATTCACTGGCAAGTAAGAAAAATCCCCAAGAGCTCAAGCAAACAGGAATCATAAAAGCAGGGTTACAAATAGATATCAAACAAGGGCAACAGATGCTAAAATGTTTCTGATCCTCCTGAAAATGCAATCTTGAATTCAAATGTCTCATTGAAGAAAAGTTCTCAGCATTGCACAATATACAGATTTAGACCTCCTGAAATAAAGTTGAGAAGCATGAAATTCCGGGACCCTCAGTTTAAGAAT
>NW_026647598.1:0-48478 GCF_950295315.1 Erinaceus europaeus | reverse complement strand
TTAAGGTATGTGAGAAATATACAGAATAAGAAAAATCATTTAAAATTAATCTAGCAATTTTGAATTGAAGTATTGAAAAATAAAAATTTCATTTCAGAGAATTTTCTTAATGTGTAATGTAAAGATATCAAGCAAATTTGATTTTACTTTCTAATTATTAATTGCTGATTCTAGTTAGAGTACTTTCCAAGCATTCTGGAAAATGTTTAAATAACTCTGAATATGTTTGCATGAAATTGGTTAGAAGAGGGAATTAGAACTTTATTAGTATGCAAATGTAGGACAGTACAAATCCATCTAAAAAGAATTTATCGAGAGTCGGGCGGTGGCGCAGCGGGTTAAGCACACGTGACGCAAAGCGCAAAAATAGGCTTAAGAATCCTGGTTCGAGCCCTGGCTCCCTACTTGCAGAGGAGTGGCTTCACAAGCGGTGAAGCAGTTCTGCAGGTGTCTTTCTCTCCCCGCTCTGTCTTCCCCTCCTCTCTCTATTTCTCTCTGTCCTATTCAACAACAATGACATCAATAACAATAATAACCACAACAATGTTAAACAACAGGGCAACAAAAGGCAAAATAAATAAATAAATATTTTTTAAATTATGTAAGTTGGGGGTGAGAGTATTTGCAGACATCTATCATGAGGAGATTAGAAATTGTACCCATGTGACAACTGCATTGTGTTATTAAACTATTGACTACTCAAGAAATCAAGTAGATCTCTTGAACTAAATTCAAATCAGGAGTACTTACAGTAAAACAGAAAATTTGCTTATAAATTAATCAAGAGTCTTACACATGCTCTATATCATCACTAAGTGACCTCCCCAGGTCCAGTCTTTTTAAAATTATATTTATTTATTTTCCTTTTGTTGCCCTTTTTTTAAAAAATTGTTGTTGATGTCGTCCTTGTTGGATAGGACAGAGAGAAATGGAGAGAGGAGGGGAAGACAGAGAGGGGGAGAAAAAAAAGACACCTGCAGACCTGCTTCACCACCTGTGAAGTCGGGGGCTCGAACCGGGATCCTTATGCTGGTCCTTGCACTTTGTGCCACATGCACTTAGCCGCTGCGCTACCACCCGACTCCCAGGCCCACTCTTTTATTTAGAAAGAGGAGGTGATGAGGGAAAGAGGAGAGATACCACCATCCCTGGAGTTCCCTCAGGAATAAAAATTTTGATACATGTGTGGTATGTTACACCAAATCAAAGGACTATGAGGAAGGAGGAAAAGGACAGGATGAAGAGACATTGGGAGATGAGAGGTCGTGTCTATGTCTGTGACTGTACTGTAAACAACTCCCCAATAAAACTTTAAAAGTTTTGATATAAAAAATCATTTTAGGGGGTGGGGTGGTGGTGCACCTGGTTGAGCGCCCATGTTACAATGAGCAAGGACCCTGATTTGAGCCCCCACCCCCACCTGCGGGGGAAAGCTTTGCAGGCCCGGTACTGGCAGTGCTTCTGGTGGCTCTATTTTTCCGTTTTGTTGGATAGGACAGAGAAATTGAGATGGGGGAAAAAGAAGATAGACACCTGCAGACCTGCTTCACCACTTATGAGACAACACCCTGCAGATGTGGAGCAGGGTGGGGGCTCCAAGGATCCTTGCGCGGGTCCCTGTACTTTGTATTTTGTGCACTTAACCTGGTGCGCCACTGCCGCCCTTGATCATTTTTTTATCTGTTATCATCTTAATTACATGACTTCAAATGCAAAATGAAACTTGTTTCCCTAATATAGTTATCCTTTAAACATATTTCCCTGTATGAAAATTCTTCTTTGCCACCTAGAATATAAGGTTGAAGATACCGATGTAAGTTATGTGGGAATAATGCCTTTTATAGAGCTGTGGCTAATAATTTAAAATACCAAGAATGACTTCTATCATTGGTTTACACTAATTATGTAGGTAGTCTTTTTAAAATTCATATAAATATTTGACAAGTAAATTCCAGAAACTGTTTATATCGCACAGTCATTAGTTAGAAGAGTTAATCTGAGGAGTCGGGCTGTAGCACAGCGGGTTAAACGCAGGTGGCGCAAAGCACAAGGACTGGCATAAGGATCCCGGTTCGAGCCCCGGCTCCCCACCTGCAGGGGAGTCGCTTCACAGGCGGTGAAGCTGGTCTGCAGGTGTCTATCTTTCTCTCCTCCTGTCTTCCCCTCCTCTCTCCATTTCTCTCTGTCCTATCCAACAATGACAACAACAATAATAACTACAACAATAAAACAAGGGCAAAAAAGGGAATAAATAAATAAAATAAATATTAAAAAAAAAGAAGAGTTAATCTGTAACCTAAGATAATATATCTTAAAATTTGTGAGGAAATTATCCCGATATCAGCACAAAATGTGCAGAAGATGAAAAATATGAAGTGGAGTAAAAAAACAAATTAGCCTTTGGTCATACATTTTATCTTTATACTGTAGCATTATGCTTGCATGCATATATAACATAGATTTATGCAAAGGATTAAGAAGTGACATGTAAATTTGAAGCACAATGATTAAGTGTATGCCTGTTATCTACCATACAGAACTATAGCATTTCCTTTGTCTTTGTAGTAGGTACATCTTCCTGCCCCATTCTCTGCTCCACCTCAGCAGAAGTAAACACTACCCTGAATTAAAAAAATATATATTTATTTTTTTATTTATTGAGAGGGAGAGGAAAGGAGAGAGAGAGAACCAGAAATCACTCTGGTACATGTGCTGCCGGGGATCAAACTCAGGACCTCACACTTGAGAGTCCAACACTTTATCCACTGTACCACACTACTCTGGATTTTTTGTATGTATATTTTTTGTCTTAGCCAGTTTAGATTTCTATAGCCAAATACCACATACTAAGCAACTTATAAAGTACAGAAATTCATGTTTCACAATAAGAGAAGCTGGAGGTCTAGATTCAGTGTGCCCACATGGTTAGGTTCTGTGGTCAGTGAGAACCTGTTGCCCAGTTCATAAAGCAAGTCTTCTCACAGTAACTTCACATGGTAGGAAGACTCTTTCAGAGTTATTTTATTTTATTTTATTTTATTTTATTTTATTTTATTTTATTTTATTTTATTTTATTTTATGTTTCCAGGGTTATTGCTGGGGCTTGGTGCCTGCACTACAAATCTACTGCTCCTGGAGGCTATTTTTTCCCTTTTGTTGCCCTTGTTTTCTATTGTTGTAGTTATTGTTGTTGTTGATGTCGTTCATCATTGTTAGGACAGAGAGAAATGGAGAGAGGAGGGGAAGACAGGGGGAGAGAAAGATAGACACCTGCAGACCTGCTTCTCCACCTGTGAAGCGACTCCCTTGCAGGTCAGGAGCCGGGGCTCCAACGGGGTTCCTTACCGGTCTGTGTGCTCTGCACCATGTGCACTTAACCCACTGCGCTACCGCCCAACCCCCCAGAACTCTTTTATAAGATCACTAATCCCATTCATGAGGGCTCTGCCTAAACCTCCCAAAGGCTCCACTTCCTGATACCATCACTTTGGGCATGAAGTTTCATCTCATGTATTAGAGGTTGGGGGTAGGATGAGGCACACACTTTCTGCCTATAGCAATTACTCTTTTGCTTTTCCAACTAATTTAATATTGTATGTATGTATGTATATATTCTAAGTAACATATCATTTAGTTTTGTTTGTGAACTTTAAAATGATATTCTGTATATAGTTCCTTGCCGCCTGCTTTTTTCCCACTCAGTGTTATGTTTCTAAGACTCCTCTAAGCTTATGTTCTAAGATTCATATGTTGTTGCATATGGCTGTACCAGTGTTTTATGACCTACTTTTTTCACTTGTGTTTCTAAGCTACATCCTTGTCTCTGTTTACCTACAGGATCTTAAGCTTTACCTTTCATAGTTTCATTACCTTATAATAGAAATAATAATAATAATAATTATGCCACAGACTTGCTATAAGAACTAGTAATTATTGTCATATTTACTTTATCAAAAGTCTTCTGTTCTTTGTAGGTGCCCCTGACTTTTTTCTTCTGGAGTTTTAAGATCTTCATTTTTGATGTTGTGCAGTTTAATCATAATATGTCCAGATGTGAGTTTCTCTTTATCATGCTTGGTATATACTATGTCTTCTCTTTCTAAGGATTTATCTTTAATCAACCCAGAAAAATTCTTACTCATAACCTTGGACTTTCTTCTATTCTGTTCTTTTTCTTCATAACTCTGATTTGGTTATGTTAAACCTTATTCTATACTCCATGTCTTCAGCCCCACTTTTGTATTTTCTATTTTTTGCACTCTGTGCTGAGCTCTGGATAATTTCCTCAGATGTAATGTCCAAGTCTTTAATCCTGTCTTTAGTTATTTCTGTTTTTAACACATTTACTGAGTTGTTAATTTTGAAATATTTTTATCCATTGGGCAAAAGAACCCCAACAACATCTATTGGTTATTTTACTTATCTTTTGGGTCATTTATGTGTCTATTTCTTTCCATATTTGATTTCTTTAGATGGTTCACTAAATATTAGTTAATAATCTGTACATATGCATGGGGTAGATGCATAATGGTTATGTAAAGAGACTCTCATGCCTGAGGCTCCAAATTCCCAGGTTCAAACCCTTGTACTACCATAAACCAGAGGTGAGCAGTGCTCTGGTAACAAATAAATAAATAAATAGTGGGGACTGGGTGGTAGCGCAGTGGGTTAAGTACACCGGACATGAAGTGTTAGGACCGGCAGAATGATCCGAGTTTGAGGCCCCGGATCCCCACTGCTCCTGCAGGGGGTCGCTTCAAAAGCAGTGAAGCAGGTCTGCAGGTGTCTATCTTTCTCTAGCCCTCTCTGTCTTCCACTCCTCTCTCAGTTTCTCTCTATCCTGTCCAACAATAACAATAATAATAATAACAACAAAGATAATCAGGGCAACAAAAGGGAAAAAAATAGCCTCCAGGAGCAGTGGATTTGTAGTGCAGGCACCAAGCCCCAGCAATAACCCTGGAGATTAATTGATTAATTAATTAACTAATTAAAATGATAATAATCTATACATGACACAATTCTTCAGGGTTTTTAAAAATTTATTTTATTATTGGAAAGAGACAGAGAAAAACTGAGAGGGGAAAGGGGGGAGGTAGGGCGGAAGAGAGAGAGAGACACCCGCAGCACTGCTTCACCACTCTTGAAACCTCCCCACTGCAGGTGGGGACCAGGGGCTTGAACCTAGCTCCTTAAGCACTGTAATGTGTGCACTTAACCAGGTGCACCACCATCTGGCCCCAATTCTTCAGTTTTTATAAACATGCACTTACTGTTATCTCTGTTAATCCTAACGCCTGATAGCTTACATGTTGGTGATTTTTTAAGTTGAGAGTTTATATTTTATTGAATTCAATTTATGGGAATCTCAAAAACCCAATTTGGGGTTTTTTGTTTTGTTTTTTGTTTTTTATTTTTAAATATTTATTTTATTTATTTATTCCCTTTTGTTGCCCTTGTTGTTTTATTGTTGTAGTTATTATTGTGGTTGTTGTTGGATAGGACAGAGAGAAATGGAGAGAGGAGGGGAAGACAAAGAGGGGGAGAGAAAGACAGACACCTGCAGACCTGCTTCACCTGTGAAGGGGGTCACTTCACCTGTGAAGTGACCCCCCTGCAGATGGGGATTAATGCTATCTTTTATATTTGCTTATTGTTCCCTGTTTTTGTTTGAGCTCACTTTTTTTTTTTGCCTCCAGGGTTATTGCTGGGGCTCGGTGCCTACACTACAAATCTACTACTCCTGGAGGCTATTTTTTCCCTTTTTGTTGCCCTTGTTGATCATTGTTGTTATTATTGTTGTTGTTATTCCTGTCATTGTTGGATAGGACAGAGAGAAATCGAGAGATGAGGGGAAGACAGAGGGGGAGAGAAAGATAGATACCTGAAGACCTGCTTTACCACTTGTGAAGTGACCCCCCTGCAGGTGGGGAGCTGGGGGCTCGAACCGGGATCCTTAGGCCAGTCCTTGCACTTTGTACCATGTGCACTTAACCACTGCACTACCTTCCAGCACCCTGAGGTCACTTTTCCCCACCCTTTTCACAAAAATCCTAAGAAAATATTGAGACATTTTAATATGATTCAATTCACTATTTAGTTGTATTATAACTAATGAACCCTTTGAATTATCTATTCCAGGTTCCCAGAAATATATAGCTACACAACATTTCCAGCTGAGTGATTCTTGGATGAAAATTATAGAGGAGCCTTCTTTTAGTATAATATTAATCTTCTTTCCCTAAGGTCTCTGTCATAGATTTTAAGTTAATATAGAGAAGAAACACTCATTTGAAGTCTGAGATGTGACTTTTTGTCTACATCACCTTGGAAGAATCACTTATTCTAGATCAAGTATTTAACTTCTCTGTTTCAGTTTTTTTGTTTTGTTTTGTTTTGTTTTTACTTTAAAATGGATGGAGCACCCAATTGAATGCACATGTTACAATGCACAAGGACCTGGGTTCAAGCCCCCATTTCCCACCTAAGGAGGGGAGGGTAGCTTCATGAGTGGTGAAGCACTGTTGAGGGCATCTCTTTCTCCCTATCCCCTCCTTCCCTCTTAATTTCTCTCTGTCTCTATCTAATAAATAATAAATAAATTAAAAAAAATAAACGGGGAATACAATTATTTTAATATCTACTAATAGGTTGTAAAGAATAAAATGAGACACTGTGCTAAAAGGTACCTTGAAAAATTAAAAGTGAGAAACAGTGATAGTTGTAGTAACTAAAATTTATTGGGGATTAACTATATTTGGCAGTTTGCTAGAATTTTATAAAATTCTTGTTGGCTCTTTAAAACAAATCTATAGGGCCTGAAAGATAGCTCACCCAGTAGAGTGGGCAGCTTGCCATTTTCAAGTGTCTGGGTTCCACATGGGTACACCATGTGCAGCACCAGGAGAGAGCTTCATGGATGTTGGGATTGTGCCGTGGTCGATCTCTCTCTCTCTTGCTTAAAAAAAATTTTATTTATTTGTTTGTTTGTTTGTTTACTTATTTGATAGAGACAGAGAGAAATTGAGAGGGAAAGGGTAGATAGAAAGTGAGAGAGACCAAAAGGTGGAGGCGGGGCTACAAGCAGCAGCAGATCTGTCTCTCTCCTCTCCTCTTCTCTCCAGGATCAACTAGGAATACCAAAGGAGACCACCTGGGACTGAAACAAGACAGGACTAGAATGACTACAGGAACCCACCAAATCACCGGTGAGTGCAAACACACGTGGCTGGTGACAGAGAGGAGCCTAGGGAGAGACTAAGTGGCTAGTAACAGTCCACTGTTGAGACACCACCTCCAGTCTGTTCCACCAACAAGGGGACAGCTGAAGGGAGGAGAAGACTCCCCGGAGACTCACCAAGTGCAACTCTAGAAGTCTCCATTGCTACTGCCCTCAGAATCTGGAGCAGCAACAGGGAGGGACACCTGGGGACAGAGATCTAACCAGGAAACTCAGGAGAAGACCTATATCTTAGTGGCATAGCTGTGGGGCTGTGAATGTCTCTTTGCATAACCACTGGACTATCTCTGTCACACCCTGCCTTATATCTTGGTCAGCAGTCAGTTCTTCTTCTTCTAGTGTTTGCCCTTCTTCCATAGCCAGTCAACAGCATCAGGTTGAGCCTGATGTAAAGTTTCCAGACCTCCTTTGAATCTGGAGAGGTGGCAGTCGTTGACTATGTGGGTCATAGTCTGTCTGGAGCCGCAGGGGCAGTTCGGGTCATCTCTGGCTCCCCAGCGATGGAACATAGCGGCGCACTGGCCATGGCCTGTTCGATAGCAATTGAGGAGAGCCCAGTCATAATGTGCTAGGTCAAAGCTGGGTTGACGATTGCAGGGGTCTGTGATGAGGTGTTTGTTCTTTACCTCAGCTGCCTGCCAGCTCTGTTTCCAAGAGTCTGGAACAGAGAAGTTCAGTGTAGGCGTAGGGGACCAGATTGGGTGACGAGACGTCAAGCGTTGGATAGGGTGGGCGAAGATATCCGCGTATATTGGCAGGTCCGGTCGAGCGTAGACGTGGGAAATGAACTTAGATGATGCCGCATCCCGACGAATATCTGGTGGGGTGATGTTGCTAAGAACTGGCAGCCATGGAACTGGGGTGGAACGGATGGTTCCAGAAATTATCCTCATGGAGGAATATAATTTGGAATCGACCAAGTGGACATGGGGGCTACGGAAACATACTGGGGCACAGTATTCTGCAGTGGAATAGCATAATGCCAGAGATGATGATCGTAGTGTGGAAGCGCTCGCGCCCCATGAGGAGCTGGCCAGTTTTGCAATGATGTTATTCCTTGCGCCTACCTTTACTGCAGTTTTTATGAGATGTTTGTGAAATGACAGAGTGCGATTGAGAGTAACGCCAAGATAGACTGGCTGGGCTTCATGCCGGATTCTCGTATCACCAAGCTGCACATTAAGCTCACGCGAGGCCGAGGCATGGTGTAGATGGAAAACAGATGATACCGTTTTTGCAGTGCTAGGAATTAGTCGCCATTTTTTACAGTAATCAGATATCAGAGACATGTCTTTTGTGAGTGTTTCCTCGAGGATGTCAAACTTTGATGCCTGAGTTGCACAGCAGATGTCATCGGCGTAGATGAACTTCCTTGAAGAAGTTTCTGGGAGGTCATTGATGTAAATATTAAATAGCGTAGGAGCCCTGGAGGAGGCCACTTGAGACAAGTCTCCATCTGCTAGACTTGTTACCCAGATGTACCCGGAATATTCTGTTTTGGAGAAGAAACGATATAGTGTTGGCCACCCATGGAGGCAGGCATCTTGAGATCTTGACCAGGAGACCACGGTGCTAGACCGTGTCATAGGCTGCTGTGAGATCAACAAAGACAGCTGTCAGTGATTAAGCTAAGAAGCCTACTTATAGTTTAGAAGCCCTCAGGCTCCCATACCCTACAGAGAAGAAAAAAAAAAAAAAAAGAGGCTTTTAAATCACTGAGCTCCAACTCAGGGATTAAAAGACTATTGAAACAACTGTTAACTTCCAACACTGTGAACCCTTTAATTACCTTACTTAGACACAAGTCAATCCAGGAAATAGTGATCAGTAATTTGAAAAGTACTAAAAGAGGTAACTCATAACATAATATATAAATTGGGTAAACCAACAAGAAGAAATATTGGAGAAACTAACCAGGACAACAGTCCAGCTAAAAGCCCCCCAAAGGGTGAAGCACAAAATAACAAGTTCAACATCCAAACATTAGCTAAGGAAATAATCACAGGAGTGAGTAAAGAGTTTGAAAGAATTGTAGTCAGAATACAGGAACAACAAATGAGACTCTGGAAGAAAACATTAACTATCTCAAGGTTATTAGAGAGCTGAAAGCTGAAATAGCTGAGCTAAGAACACAACTAGCTGAACAAGCTAAAACAGTATCAGAACAGGGCAACAAAATAGATGAACTCCAGAAAACAGTAGAGGGCAGAGAGAATAGAATTAATGAAGCTTAAGACAGAATTAGCAAGATCGAGGACGAATTAGAGACTACGAAAAAAGAAGAGATCTCAAAAAGAGATTAAGAGATGCTGAAAACAACAAGAGAGACCTATAGGATGACTTCAAAAGAAACAATATACGCATTATTGGCTTACCAGAGGAAGAAAGAGAGGGAGAGGAAGAAAGCATTCTTCAGGCCATAATAGCTGAAAATTTCTCTAGTCTAGACAACATGAAAGACATAAAGATTCAAGAAGACCAGAGGGTCCCAAGCAGAATTAACCCAGACTTAAAGACACCAAGACACATCATTTTTAGAATGGAAAGGAATAAGGATAAAGAAAGGATCCTGAAGGCTGCAAGAGAAAAAACAAAGAGTCACCTACAAAGGAAAACCCATAAGATTAGCAGCAGACTTCTCCACACAAACACTATAGGCCAGAAGAGAATGGCAAGATATCTATCAAGTTCTCAATGAGAAAGGCTTTCAACCAAGAATACTATATCCGGCTAGACTGTCATTCAGACTAGAGGGAGGCATCAAAACCTTCTCAGACAAGCAACAGTTGAAGGAATCAACTATCACCAAGCCTTCCCTGAAAGAAGTTGTGAAAGGTCTTCTATAAACAGTCAGACAGACCATCATAAATAGGACATATATCAGAATACTCTAAAACTCTACAAGAATGGCGTTAAAATATCTTCAATCTTTGATGTCAGTAAATGTCAATGGCCTGAATTCACCTATTAAAGGACACAGAGTAGTAAGATGGATCAGAAAATACAACCCAACAATATGCTGTCTACAGGAAACCCACCTAACAAGACAAACACAGACTTAAAGTGAAAGGATGGAAAACTATCATACAAACCAATGGCTCACAAAAAAAGACAGGAACAGCTATTCTCTTATCTGACACGATAGACAAGATTAAAAAAGATAGGAATGGACACTACTTAATGCTCAGAGGCTCAGTCAATCAAGAGGACTTAACAATTATTAACATCTATGCACCCAATGAGAAGCCATCTAAATACATAAAACGTCTACTGAAAGAGCTACAGCAATATATTAACAGCAACACAGTCATAGGGGACTTCAATACCCCACTCTCTCAACTTGACAGACCATCCAGGCAGAAAATCAATAAAGACATAAGGGAGCTAAAAGAAGAGATAGATAAACTAGAACTATTGGACATTTTCAGAGTCATTCATCCCAAGAAACTGGAATACACATTTTACTCAAATCCACATGGGTCATTCTCAAGGATAGACCATATATTAGGCCACAAAGACAGCATCAGCCAATTCAAGAGCATTGAAATCATCCCAAGCATCTTCTCAGACCACAGTGGAATTAAACTAACACTTAACAATCAACAAAAGATTAGTAATAGTCCCAAAATGTGGAAGCTCAACAGTACACTTCTTAACAACCTCTGGGTCAATGAGGAAATCAAGGAAGAAATCAAAATGTTTCGAGATGTCAATGAAAATGAAGACACAAGCTATGAAAATATTTGGGACACAGCTAAGGCAGTCCTTAGAGGGAAGTTCATAGCTATAGAAGCACACATTAGGAAACAAGAAAAAGCACAAATAAACAGCCTGATTGCACATCTTAAAGACCTAGAAGAAGAAAAACAAAGGAACCCTCAAGCAACCAGAAGGACAGAAATCCCTAAAGTTAGGGCAGAAATAAATAACATTGAGAATAGGAAGCCATACAAAAGATCAACGAAAATAAATATTGGTTCTTCGCAAGAGTGAACAAAATCAACAAACCTTTAGCCAGACTCACAAAACAAAAAAGGGAGAAGACCCAAATAAATCGGATAGTAAATGAAAGAGGAGATATCACAACAGACACCACAGAAATTCAACATATCATGTGAGGCTTCTATGAACAACTATATGCCACCAAGTTAGAGAACCTGGGAGAAATGGATGATTTCCTAGATACCTACCAACTTCCAAAACTAAGTACAGAGGAAGTGGATAACATGAACAGGCCCATCACAGCTAATGAAATTGAAACAGTTATCAAAAATCTCCCCAAAAATAAAAGTCCTGGACCAGATGGTCTTACAAATGAATTCTACAAAACCTTCAAAGAACTAATACCTCTACTTTTAAAAGTCTTCCAGAAGATTGAAGACACTGGAATACTCCCTGCCAGCTTCTATAAAGCTAACATCACTCTGATATCGAAAGCAGACAGGGACACAACCAAAAAAGAAAACTACAGACCAATATCTCTGATGAACATAGATGCGAAAATATTGAACAAAGTTCTAGCCATCCGGATACAAAAGTATATTAAAAAGATTGTTCATCATGACCAAGTGGTGTTTATACCAGGCATGCAAGGTTGGTTTAATATACGTAAATAAATCAATGTGATCCACCACATCAACAAAAGCAAGACCAAAAACCACATGGTCATATCAATAGATGCAGAGAAAGCCTTTGACAAAATACAACATCCCTTTATGATCAAAACACTACAAAAAATGGGAATACATGGAAAATTCCTGAAGATAGTGGAGTCTATATATAGCAAACCTATAGCCAACATCATACTCAATGGTGAAAAGCTAGAAGCATTTCCACTCAGATCAGGTACTAGACAGGGCTGCCCACTATCACCATTACTATTCAACATAGTGTTGGAAGTTCTTGCCATAGCAATCAGCCGGGAGCAAGGAATTAAAGGCATACAGATTGGAAGAGAAGAAGTCAAACTCTCCCTATTGGCATATGATATGATAGTATACACAGAAAAACCTAAGTAATCCAGCAAGAAACTTTTGGAAATCATCAGGCAATACAGTAAGGTGTCAGGCTACAAAATCAACATTCAAAAGTCAGTGGCATTCCTCCATGCAAACACTAAGCTAGAAGAAATTGAAATCCAGAAATCAATTCCTTTTACTATAGCGACAAAAACAATAAAATATCTAGGAGTAAACCTAACCAAAGAAGTGAAAGACTTATATACTGAAAATTATGAGTCACTACTCAAGGAAATTGGAAAAGACACAAAGAAGTGGAAAGATATTCCATGTTCATGGGTTGGAAGAATTAACATCATCAAAATGAATATACTACCCAGAGCTATCTACAAATTTAATGCTATCCCCATCAAGATCTCAAGCACATTTTTTAGGAGAATAGAACAAATGCTACAGATGTTTATCTGGAACCAGAAAAGACCTAGAATTGACAAAACAATCTTGAGAAAAAAGAACAGAACCGGAGGCATTACACTCCCAGATCTCAAATTGTATTATAGGGCCATTGTCATCAAAACTGCTTGGTACTGGAACATGAATAGACACACTGACCAGTGGAATAGAATTGAAAGCCCAGAAGTGAGCCCCCACACCTATGGACATCTAATCTTTGACAAAGGGGCTCAGACTATTAAATGGGGAAACCAGAGTCTCTTCAACAAATGGTGTTAGAAACAATGGGTTGAAACATGCAGAAGAATGAAACTGAACCACTGTATTTCAGCAAATACAAAAGTAAATTCCAAGTGGATCAAGGACTTGGATGTTAGACCACAAACTATCAGATAATTAGAAGAAAATATTGGCAGAACGCTTTTCCGAATAAATTTTAAAGACATCTTCAATGAAACAAATCCAATTACAAAGAAGACTAAGGCAAGTATAAACCTATGGGACTACATCAAATTAAAAAGCTTCTTCACAGCAAAAGAAACCACTACCCAAACCAAGAGACCCCTCACAGAATAGGAGAAGATCTTAACATGCCATACATCAGACAAGAGGTTAATAACCAACATATATAAAGAGCTTGCCAAACTCAACAGCAAGTCAACAAATAACCCCATCCAAAAATGGGGAAGGACTTGGACGGAATATTCACCACAGAAGAGATCCAAAAGGCCAAGAAACACATGAAAAAATGCTCCAAGTCTCTGATTGTCAGAGAAATGCAAAGAAAGACAACAATGAGATACCACTTCATTCCTGTGAGAATGTCATACATCAGAAAAGGTAACAGCAGCAAATGCTGGAGAGGGTGTGGGGTCAAAGGAACCCTCCTACACTGCTGGTGGGAATGTCAATTGGTCCAACCTCTGTGGAGAACAGTCTGGAAAACTCTCAAAAGGCTAGAAATGGACCTACCCTGTGATCCTGCAATTC
Source organism: Erinaceus europaeus (assembly GCF_950295315.1). Lineage (NCBI taxonomy): Eukaryota > Metazoa > Chordata > Mammalia > Eulipotyphla > Erinaceidae > Erinaceus > Erinaceus europaeus. The sequence goes on along the minus strand of NW_026647598.1, from coordinate 34,837 downwards.
CTCTCCTGGGGATATATCCTAAGGACCCCAACATATCCATCCCAAAAGATCTGTGTACACATATGTTCTTGGCAGCACAATTTGTAATAGCCAAAACCTGGAAGCAACCCAGGTGTCCAACAACAGATGAGTGGCTGAGCAAGTTGTGGTATATATACACAATGGAATCCTACTCAGCTGTAAAAAATGGTGACTTCACCGTTTTCAGCTGATCTTGGATGGACCTTGAAAAATTCAAGTTAAGTGAAATAAGTCAGAAACAGAAGGATGAATATGGGATGATCTCACTCTCAGGCAGAAGTTGAAAAACAAGATCAGAAAAGAAAACACAAGTAGAACCTGAAATGGAATTGGCGTATCGCACCAAAGTAAAAGACTCTGGGGTGGGTGGGTGTGGAGAATACAGGTCCATGAAGGAGGATAGAGGACATAGTGGGGGTTGTATTGTTATATGGGAAACTGGGGAAAGTTATGCATGTACAAAGTATTGTATTTACTGTTGAATGTAAAACATTAATTCCCCAATAAAGAAATTTTTAAAAAAAGTAATAATGCAAGATTCAGAATCTAAAAATCAACAAGAATAAATGAACAACTGGTTGTAAAAAAAAATAATAAAAATAACAACAGCAATAGTAACTACAACAAAAATAAAAAACAACAAGGGCAACAAAAGGGAAAATAAATAAATATAAAAAAATTTTTTAAAAAAGAAAGGGAGAGAGACATCTGCAGCCCTATTTCACCACTGTGAAGCTCTCCCCTGGTAGGTGTGGACCAGGGACTTGAACTGGGGTCCTTGCACACTGTAAAGTGTGTGCTTAACCAGGTGCACCACCACCTGCCCCCCTCCTACTCACTCTTGATAAAATTTGAAGGAAAAAAAAACTATAAGGGGCTAGGAAAGTTCATTCAGCAGTAAAGCACATGCCTTACATACATGTGGTCCGGGATTGATAGTGGTACCACATATGATAGTGTATATCTCTGGCCATTCTCTCTCCTTTCTCTTTCTTACTAAAAAAATAAAGAAAAAATTCAGTAGCATGGCTAGTGATAGTCTGACTTAAGTGTTTAGTCTAGGGGCCAGGTGGTGGTGCACCTGGTTGAGCACACATGTTACAATGTACAAGGACCCAGGTTCAAGCCCCTAGTCTCCACCTGCAGGGGAAAAGCTTTTGCTTTGGTGAAGCAGGGCTGCAAGTTTCTCTCTCTCTCTCTCTCTCTCTCTTCTCTCCCTCTCTTTCCCCCTGTCTCCCCCCTCTTTGCCTCTCCCTCCCCTCTCAATTTCTGGCTGTTTCTGTCCAATAAATAAATAAAGATAATAAAATTTTTTAAAAAGAGATCTTAGTTTAAGCTGAAGCTCCGACTAAAATGTCTCAGATTATGGTGCCTTTACTAAGGAGTTCCTTATTTTCATCATAAAATAATGTCTACTTTAGTTAGTGTGGAAAAGGGACAGAAGGTTCTTCAAGGGGGAGGTATGGATACCATCATATTTAAATTTCCTCTCAAGTTCTGAGAAGTATTTTACAAGGTTGCATGCCACCATGCTGAATCAGTGATGTGCTTTTGATAAAAACAACCTTAGCAATGCAAACTCCATTGCAATTTGTACAGCTGTGTAATCGAAACTACTAAAAGGCAAGTTAATATATTATTCTACTCACAGAACAGCAATTTGATTCCTATGACTTCTTGGCACATCTGCTTGGGATATAAATCCTAAGCCGACTGAGCAGTCACTTTCTAAATCTTCAAAATGCTTTACTAAGCAAACTCTTTAGTGTAGTTAAGGGGAGAAAAAAATTAATAGACTCCCAAGTGAGTGAAGTAGTCTATCTCACTGCAGAGTGTTTTGGGCAGGTGCAGTCGAGCCTGAGAACTTGAAGGTGTGCTTTGAGGTAGAAGATAGTACACAAGACTCTAAGCACCAGAAAGTGAGCTCTCCTGCCAACTTGAGATAATTAAAGAGGGTCTTTGGGGAATGGGCTGCCCATGTTTGCAATGTGTTTAATTTTTCTTATTGGCAAGAGTTCAAATTACATTTAAGTGAGCTTGATTAGAGATGGCAATTATTGCTTGTCCTCTCATATCCCTTTCTAGTACAGTCCCTATCCACTAACCTTACTGAGGAGGAGCAATGAACTACATGACCTGGACCATTGCTAATTAGACATCTGGTCCCAGAAAGTAGCCACGAATCATTCAATGACCTATGCCCCATGTGCTTTGGTGAGAGAGAGAGAGAGACTGAAGCAGAAGTGAAAACATTTCTCTTGGGAACTTGCAATAAGAGACACAAAGGGAAGCTATGATTTTGTTTTGTGTTGAAACTCAAGGATCATAGAGTTTCAGGGACTAGAGTGGCCACTTTTATAACCAGGTGCAAGATGAATAAACTGAGAGGGCTAGTCCAGAGCAGGAGTGGTGGTGATTCACTGAGAGAGATGAGGGGAGTGCTTGTTCCCTAATGTTACTGCTATAGTTACAACTCTTCTCAAAGCCTTTTGGTTTGGTTTCCTCAGGTCTGCAGGTGTCTATCTTTCTTTGCCTATCTCCCCCTCCTCTTTCAATTTCTCAATGGGACCAAGCCCCAGAGATAACCCTGGAGGCAAAAAATGAAAGAAAAAAAAGAAAGAAGTTAAATTAGGGGTAGAGAGTAGCTCCCAAACTTGAAGAAAATCTGTGAATAAAACTAACTGTTTACCCCATCATCCCCAGATAATAGGGTGGTCTAGTAGTGGTAGTCTGATAGCTTTTGTAGCCTTTTCTATATCTGACGAACTTAGACTCTCTCCCAGTTGTTATAGTGTTGAGTGTCATTTATTGTATCAAACCAGAACTAGGTTTATGGGGTTTGCCTTATTTGGGCCTTTTTACTAGATTGCCAAGCTTATTGCATCTAAGTCTAATTACAGAGGGCTATTAAGCACTTTTGCTTTGAGTTTAGTATTTGTAACTTTGCTAGATAACTTGCCATCTGAAACTAGGTAGTTCCATGTGTTAGGAAAGACCTCACCAGATTAGAGGAGTTGGGAAGGTGACATCTCAGGTTTGGTGTCTCTGGCAACAATCCCAATCTGCAGGAACAAGTCAGTCACAGCATAATGTGGCATGGCAGCACTGAGATTGTAGTTCTTCTTCAGATAGCTCAGCTATAGTTGGTAAGGTTTATTAAGACTGATAGTTGGAGATATTTGTTGTTTTGGGGGAGTCTGGACTGTCCACCCTTAACTCCATGGCCATCCCTCCCAGCATTATTATTATTAATAATTATTATCCCTCCTTTAGACTTGCTTTTTAGTATTGACTATTTTGTATTTAATAATTTGAGTCTCTTATTTTGTAACCAGAATAATTCAATATGTATTAAATAATTCAATATTCTGTCAAATGCTACTTTGAGTGCTAGTACCTAGATTGTCTTCAAAAGTTTCCTGTTGGGCAAGGGTAGATCACATAATGGTTATGCAAAAAAAAAAAAAAAAAAGATTGTCATACCTCAAGCTCCAAAGTCCCAGGTTCAGTCCCCTGCACCAACATAAGGCATAATTGAGCAGTGCTCTGGTTAAAAAAAAAAAAAAAGTTTCCTGTTTTAATCTATGTGTAACTATGGTCACAGCAGCACAATTTATAATAATCAAAACCTAGAAGCAACCCAGGTGTCCAACAACAGATAAATGACTGAGTAAGTTGTGGTCTGTATAAAAAATAGAATACTATTCATCTATTAAAAATAGTGAATTCGGGAGTTGGGCTGTAGCGCAGTGGGTTAAGCGCAGGTGGCGCAAAGCACAAGGACTGGCTTTAAGGATCCGGTTCGAGCCCTGGCTCCCCACTTGCAGGGGCGTTGCTTCATAAGTGGTGAAGCAGGTCTGCAGGTGTCTTATCTTTCTCTCCTGCTCTCTGTCTTCCCCCATCTCTCTCCATTTCTCTCTGTCCTATCCAACAACAACGACAACAATAATAACTACAACAATAAAACAACAAGGGGAACAAAAGGGAATAAATAAATAAATTTTTTTTAAAAAAAAATGGTGAATTCACCTTCTTCTCCTCATCTTGGATGAGGCTCTAAGGAATTATGTTAAGTGAGATAAGCCAGAAAAAGAAGTTTGAATATGGGATGATTCCACTCATAAATAGAAGTTGAAAAGTAAGAAAAGAAGGAAAAACACAAAGCAGAACTTGGACTGGATTTGGTGTATTTCACCAAAGTAAAGGACTCAAATGGGGGTGGGGTGGGGGGTAGTAGTATTCAGGTCCTGTAGCATGATAGCAGAGAAGGACCTAGGTGGGGAGTTAGAGTGTTATATGGAAAACACATATACACACTACTGTATTATACTGTTAATGGTAAAATATTAATCCCATCAATAAAGGAAAAAATTAAGTTTCCTGTTTAAGTAAATACTCTGAATTGTAAGTGATGAAAGGGAAAGTTTATTAGAAGGACTGAATCAGGGGGTCGGGCAGTAGCGCAGTGGGTTAAATGCACATGGTACGAAGTGCAAGGACCGGTGTAAGGATCCCGGTTCTAGCCCCTGGCTCCCCACCTGCAGCAGGGTCACTTCACAAGTGGTGAAGCAGGTCTGCAGGTGTCTATCTTTCTCCTCCCCTCTCTGTCTTCCCTTTCTCTCTCCCTTTCTCTCTGTCCTATCCAACAACAATAATAAATAATAATACCCACAACAATGATAAAACAACAGGGGCAACAAAAGGGAAAAAAGATGGCCTCTAGGAGCAGTGGATTCATGGTGCTGGCACCGAGCCCCAGCAATAACCCTGGAGGCAAAAAAAATAAATAAATAACTGAATCAAAACTGGAGGACAAGGATGCCCTGGGACTTCAGTAGGAACTGAATCAAAGAATTCAGTACTTGTTAAGAATCTCACTTTACCTCTTATTTTTTTTTTAATTTATTTTTTATTTAAGAAAGGATTAATTAACAAAACCATAGGGTAGGAGGGGTACAACTCCACACAATTCCCACCGCCCAATCTCCATATCCCACCCCCTCCCCCGATAGCTTTCCCATTCTCTATCCCTCTGGGAGCATGGACCCAGGGTCATTGTGGGTTGCAGAAGGTAGAAGGTCTGGCTTCTGTAATTGCTTCCCTGCTGAATATGGGCGTTGACTGGTCGGTCCATACTCCCAGTCTGCCTCTCTCTTTCCCTAGTAGGATGGGTCTCTGGGGAAGCTGAGCTCCAGGACACATTGGTGGTGTCTTCAATCCAGGGAAGTCTGGCCGGCATCCTGATGACACCTGGAACCTGATGACTGAAAAGAGAGTTAACATACAAAGCCAAACAAATTGTTGAGCAATCATGGACCCAAAACTTGGAAAAGTGGAGAGGAAGTATTAGGGAGGTACTCACTGCAAACTCTAGTATACTTCTGCTTTCTTACTTTGGTGCCATACTCCAAACTCAGTCAATTTCTGCTTTGCGTTTCTACTTCTTCTTTTTTTTTTTTTTTACATGCATAACATTCCCCAGATTCCCATTTAGCAATACAACCCCCACTATTTCATTCATCATTTTTCATGGACCTGTATTCTCCCCACCCACCCACCCACCCCAGAGTCTTTTACTTTGGTGTAATACTCCAATTCCATTTCAGGTTCGACTTGTGTTTTCTTTTCTAATCTTGTTTTTCAACTTCGGCCTGACAGTGAGATCATCCCATATTCATCCTTCTGTTTCTGACTTATTTCACTCAACATGATTTTTTCAAGGTCCATCCAAGATCGGCTGAAAACGGTGAAGTCACCATTTTTTACAGCTGAGTAGTATTCCATTGTGTATATATACCACAACTTGCTCAGCCACTCATCTGTTGTTGGACACCTGGGTTGCTTCCAGGTTTTGGCTATTACAAATTGTGCTGCCAAGAACATATGTGTACACAGATCTTTTGGGATGGATGTGTTGGGTTCCTTAGGATATATCCCCAGGAGAGGAATTGCAGGGTCATAGGGTAGGTCCATTTCTAGCCTTCTGAGAGTTCTCCAGACTGTTCTCCACAGAGGTTGGACCAATTGACATTCCCACCAGCAGTGTAGGAGGGTTCCTTTGACCCCACACCCTCTCCAGCATTTGCTGCTGTTACCTTTTCTGATGTGTGACATTCTCACAGGAGTGAAGTGATATCTCATTGTTGTCTTGATTTGCATTTCTCTGACAATCAGAGACTTGGAGCATTTTTTTCATGTGTTTCTCGACCTTTTGGATCTCTTCTGTGGTGAATATTCTGTCCAATTCCTCCCCCCATTTTTGGATGGGGTTATTTGTTGTCTTGTTGTTGAGTCTGGTAAGCTCTTTATATATGTTGGTTATTAAACTCTTATCTGATGTATGGCATGTAAAGATCTTCTCCCATTCTGTGAGGGGTCTCTTGATTTGGGTAGTGGTTTCTTTTGCTGTGAAGAAGCTTTTTAATTTGATGTAGTCCCATAGGTTTATACTTGCCTTAGTCTTCCTTGTAATTGGATTCGTTTCATTGAAAATGTCTTTAAAATTTATGCGGAAAAAAGTTCTTTCAATATTTTCCTCTAAGTATCTGATAGTTTCTGGTCTAACATCCAAGTCCTTGATCCACTTGGAATTTACTTTTGTATTTGGTGAAATACAGTGATTCAACTTCATTCTTCTGCATGTTTCAACCCATTGTTTCCAACACCAGTTGTTGAAGAGACTCTGCTTTCCCCATGTAATAGTCTGGGCCCCTTTGTCAAAGATTAGATGTCCATAGGTGTGGGGCCTCATTTCTGGGCTCTCAATTCTATTCCACTGGTCAGTGTGTCTGTTCATGTTCCAGTACCAAGCAGTTTTGATGACAATGGCCCTATAATATAGTTTGAGATCTGGCAGTGTGATGCCTCCGGTTCTGTTCTTTTTTCTCAAGATTGTTTTGGCAATTCTAGGTCTTTTCTGGTTCCAGATAAACATTTGTAGCATTTTTTCTATTCTCCTAAAAAATGTGCTTGGGATCTTGATGGGGATAGCATTAAATTTGTAGATGGCTCTGGGTAATATATTCATTTTGATGATGTTAATTCTTCCAACCCATGAGCATGGAATATCTTTCCACTTCTTTGTGTCTTTTTCAATTTCTTTGAGTAGTGACTCATAATTTTCAGTATACAAGTCTTTCACTTCTTTGGTTAGGTTTATTCCTAGATATTTTATTGTTTTTGTTGCTATAGAAAAAGGAACTGATTTCTGGATTTCAATTTCTTCTAACTTAGTGTTTGCATAGAGGAATGCCACTGACTTTTGAATGTTAATTTTATAGCCTGACACATTACTGTATTGCCTGATGATTTCCTAAAGCTTCTTGCTAGATTCCTTAGGTTTTTCCATGTATACTATCATGTCATCTGCAAATAAGGAGAGTTTGACTTCTTCTCTTCCAATCTGTATTCCTTTAATTCCTTGCTCCTGCCTGATTGCTATGGCAAGAACTTCCAACACTATGTTGAATAGTAATGGTGATAGTGGGCAGCCCTGTCTAGTACCTGATCTGAGGGGAAATGCTTCCAGTTTTTCACCATTGAGTATGATTTTGGCTGTAGGTTTGCTATATATAGACTCCACTATCTTCAGGAATTTTCCATCTATTCCTATTTTTTTTAGTGTTTTGATCATAAAGGGATGTTGTATTTTGTCAAAGGCTTTCTCTGCATCTATTGATATGACCATGTGGTTTTTGGTCTTGCTTTTGTTGATGTGGTGGATCACATTGATTGATTTACGTATATTAAAGCAACCTTGCATGCCTGGGATAAACCCCACTTGGTCATGATGAACAATCTTTTTGATATACTGCTGTATCCGGTTGGCTAGAATTTTGTTCAATATTTTCGCATCTATGTTCATCAGAGATATTGGTCTGTAGTTTTCTTTTTTGGTTGTGTCCCTGTCTGCTTTTGGTATCAGGGTGATGTTGGCTTCATAGAAGCTGGCAGGGAGTATTCCAGTGTCTTCAATCTTCTGGAAGACTTTTAAAAGTAGAGGTATTAGTTCTTCTTTGAAAGTTTTGTAGAATTCATTTGTAAAACCATCTGGTCCAGGACTTTTATTTTTGGGAAGATTTTTGATAACTGTTTCAATTTCATTAGCTGTGATGGGCCTGTTCATGTTATCCACTTCCTCTTTACTTAGTTTTGGAAGTTGGTAGGTATCTAGGAAATCATTCATTTCTTCCAGGTTCTCTAACTTGGTGGCATATAGTTGTTCATAGAAGCCTCGCATGATATGTTGAATTTCTGCAGTGTCTGTTGTGATATCTCCTCTTTCATTTACTATCCGATTTATTTGGGTCTTCTCCCTTTTTTGTTTTGTGAGTCTGGCTAAAGGTTTGTCGATTTTGTTTACTCTTTTGAAGAACCAACATTTACTTTCATTGATCTTTTGTATGGTTTTCCTATTCTCAATGTTATTTATTTCTGCCCTAACTTTAGTAATTTCTGTCCTTCTGGTTGCTTTAGGGTTCCTTTGTTGTTCTTCTTCTAGGTCTTTAAGATGTGCAATCAGGCTGTTTATTTGTGCCTTTTCTTGTTTCCTAATGTGTGCTTGTATAGCTATGAACTTCCCTCTTAGGACTGCTTTAGCTGTGTCCCAAATATTTTGATAGCTTGTGTCTTCATTTTCATTGAACTCTCGAAATATTTTGATTTCTTCCTTGATTTCCTCTTTGACCCAGAAGTTGGTAAGAAGTGTACTTTTGAGCTTCCACATTTTGGCACTGTTACTAATCTTTTGTTGATTGTTAAGTGTTAGTTTAATTCCACTGTGGTCTGAGAAGATGCTTGGGATGATTTCAGTGCTCTTGAATAGGCTGATGCTGTCTTTGTGGCCTAACATATGGTCTATCCTTGAGAATGATCCATGTGGATTTGAGTAAAATGTGTATTCCAGTTTCTTGGGATGAATGACTCTGAAAATGTCCAATAGTTCTAGTTTATCTATCTCTTCATTTAGCTCCCTTATGTCTTTACTGATTTTCTTCCTGGATGATCTGTCAAGTTGAGAGAGTGGGGTGTTGAAGTCCCCTACTATGATTGTGTTACTGTTAATATATTGCTGTAGCTCTTTCAGTAGAAGTTTGATGTATTTAGATGGTTTCTCATTGGGTGCATAGATATTAATAATTGTTAAGTCCTCTTGATTGACTGATCCTCTGAGCATTAAGTAGTGTCCATTCCTATCTTTTTTAATCTTATCTATTTTAAAGTCTATCATGTCAGATATGAGAATAGCTGTTCCTGCCCTTTTTTGTGGGCCATTGGCTTGAATGATAGTTTTCCATCCTTTCACTTTAAGTCTGTGTTTGTCTTGTTGAGTTAGGTGAGTTTCCTGTAGACAACATATTGTTGGGTTGTGTTTTCTGATCCATCTTCCTACTCTGTGTTTTTTAATAGGTGAATTCAGGCCATTCACATTTATTGATATCAAAGATTGAAGATATTTTAACGCCATTCTTGTAGAGTTTTAGAGTGTTTTGATATATGTTCTATTTGTGGTGGTCTGGTTGTTTATAGGAGACCTTTCAGAACTTCTTTCAAGGCAGGCTTGGTGATGGTTGCTTCCTTCAACTGTTGCTTGTCTGAGAAGGTTTTGATACTTCCATCTAGTCTGAATGACAATCTAGCAGGATATAGTATTCTTGGCTGAAAGCCTTTCTCATTGAGCACTCGATAGATATCTTGCCATTCTCTTCTGGCCTGTAGTGTTTGTATGGAGAAGTCTGCTGCTAATCTTATGGGTTTTCCTTTGTAGGTGACTCTTTGTTTTTCTTTTGCAGCCTTGAGGATCCTTTCTTTATCCTTATTCCTTTCCAATCTAAGTATGACATGTCTTGGTGTCTTTAGGTCTGGGTTAATTCTGTTTGGGACCCTCTGGGCTTCTTGAATCTTTATGTCTTTGGTGTTGTTTGGACTAGAGAAATTTTCAGCTATTATGGCCTGGAGAACGCTTTCTTCCTCTTCTCTTTCTTCCTCTGGTAAGCCAATAATGCGTATATTGTTTCTTTTGAAGTCATCCCATAGGACTCTGTTGTTGTTTTCAGCATCTCTTAATCTCTTTTTGAGATCTCTTACTTCTTTTTTAGTTGTCTCTAATTCATCCTCAATCTTGCTAATTCTGTCTTCAGCCTCATAGATTCTATTCTCTCTGCCCTCTACTGCTTTCTGGAGTTCATCTATTTTGTTGCCCTGCTCTGATACTGTTTTAACTTGTTCAGCTAGTTGCCTTCTTAGCTCAGCAATTTCAGCTTTCAGCTCTCTAATAACCATGAGATTATTAGAATTTTCTTCCATATTCTCATTTGTTGTTCCTGCAGTTCTGATTACAATTTTTTCAAATTCTTTACTCACTCCTGTTATTATTTCCTTAGCTAATGTTTGGATGTTGAACTCGTTGTTTTGTGCTTCGCCCTCTGGAGGACTTTTAGCTGGACTCTTGTCCTGGTTCGAGTCTCCATTATTTTTTCTTGTTGTTTTAACCATTTTATATAAGTTAACAGTTTTTTCAATCCCTGAGTTGTAGTTCAGTGGTGTAAAAGCCTTTTTTTTTTTTCCCCTGTAGGCTATGGTAGCCTGAGGGCTTTTAAACTATCAATAGGCTTCTTGGCTTAATCACTGACTGCTGACCAAGAGATAAAGCAGGGTGTGGCAGAGATAATCCAGTGGTTATGCAAAGAGACTTTCACAGCCCTTTAGCTATGCCACCGAGGTATAGGTCTTCTCCTGAGTTTCCCGGTTAGATCTCTGTGCCCTGGTGTCCCTCCCTGTTGCTGCTCCAGATTCTGAGGGTAGTAGCAATGGAGACTCAGAGTTGTACTTGGTGAGTCTCTGGGGAGTCCTTTCCTCCCTTCAGCTGTCCCCTTGTTGTGGAGCAGACTGGAGGTGGTGTCTCCACTGACAAACTGTCGAATTGTTAGCAGTCACTTAATCTCTCCTTAGGCCCCTCTCTTCTCTCTGTCACCAACCACGCATGTTTGTACTCACGGGTGATTTACTGGGTTTCTGTGGTCATTCTAGTCCTGTCTTGTTTCGGTCCGGGTGGTCTCCTTTGGTATTCCTAGTTGATCCGGGAGAGGAGAGGAGAGGAGAGAAAGCGATCTGCTGCTCGTAGCTCCGCCTCCGGAAGTCGAATCCCCCAAGAAAAAGGCTTTCATGCAGTTTTCATCCCCCAAAGGTCCCAGGTTCAACCCCAGCGTAAAGCACAAGTGAGCAGAGCTCTTTTTTCCTTTGTTTGTTTCTTAACTCCCTTGGTTATCTCACTTTACCTCTTGTTATGGCTTCTCCCTATTTTAAAATTATTTCTTATTGCTCTACAAATTACCTTCCTTACGTGATATAAAACATAGTCTCAGCACATCCTATTTTTTATTTAATTTTATTTATTATGTATTGGTTAAAGACAAATCAAGAGGGAAAGGGTAGATAGAGAGGGAGAGAGAAAGAGAGACACTTGTAGTACTGCTTTGCCTCTCATGAAGCTTTCCCCTTGCAGGTTGGGACTAGGAACTGGAACCCCAGGATCTTTGTGCATGGGTGCTTAACCCCATGCACCACCCCACCCCATTTTTCTACAGAGACTGTATGGCTTAGTGATTTGGAAGCAGGGATCCTAAGTCAGGTGGGTTGGTTTTGAATACAAACATATATATATGATTATAGCCATAAACTAGCTGGGAAATCTTGACATTTAAGCTTAAATTTGACTTCTAAGAAACTCTTCTAAGCCTCTGTTTCCACCTTTGTAAAATGGAGATAAAAATAGGTGCCTACCTCCCAGTGTTGTGAAGATTATATGTGATAATGTATGTAAAGCATTTAGCTCAGCAGCTGGCACTCAAGTAAGTTAGTTCTTATTACTACTTCCCTGCCAAGTGAAACAATAGAAAAGACATCTCTCTAACTGATGTATCTCTTTGTGTAGTGTTTCTTCATAAAAATTCACTACAGGGTAAAGGAAGGCAGGGCTTTTGGTAAATTTCTCCATCATCAAGTTGGAGAAGGTGAATTGCGAGGCATTAGGAGAAAAAAGATGGCAAAACCTGATAGCCAATTCTGATAGCAGTTCCTTTCAGCTGTCACTGGAGGGTGCAAACAGGCCTGGAGATGTTCAGCAAGACCTAGTTCTGAAACTCACTGCTAACCAAGGTACCCCTGGAAGGTACCTTCTTGTCTGTCTTACTAGTTTATTAAAGGTGTCACGCCAGTTGAGGTTCCTGCCTGGAACAAGTAATGATTCAAGAAAACTTATAGCATTGGGAAACCTCTTTATTGACTTGGTTTTGGTTAAAATCTCAAGTAGTGAAGTCTCAAAAAGCATACAATGGAGTCAAGACTGTTAGAACATCAAGACAAGGAAGGTTTGAGGGACCAGGCCCTGGGTGCAAGCACAAAGGCCATGAGTTTGAGCACTACTATCTCATGGGAGCATGATGGACAACACTGAACACTGAAAGGTGGAGCTTGAGGGCTCCGTGAATGGTGGAACAGTGCTATGGGAGTTTCTTCTTTCTTTCTCTCCCTCCCCAACCCAACCCCCATAACTAAGAGTATAAAAGTATACACCCTGAAAGTGGGGAGCAGGGGCTCAAACTCGGGTCCTTGAACATGGTGATATGTGCAGTTAAGTGGGTGCACCACCAGCTGGCCCCCAGAAAATTCATCATGGTATAATATAATGTAGTGAGAAAAAAATAGAGAGAGAGACATTTCATACTGAGGTGTCTCCCCTCTCACTCATTCCCACTTCTTTTTGTCACTTTTTTAAAAAATATTTTATTTATTTGTTCCTGAGAAATATAGGAGAGAGAGAAAGGAAATATAGGAGAAATATAGGAGAGATAGAAAGAACCAGATATCACTCTGGTACATGTGCTGCTGGGGATTGAACTCAGGACCTAGTGCATGAGAGTCCATTGCCTTATCCAGTATGCCACCTCTCAGACCGCATGTTTTTATTCTCTAAAGAGACAAAATGAAAAATTAGATCAGGGGCTGCTCACATATGCATGATTCCTTGAACCTATTTCTCAACACCACAATAAAAAAAAACAAAATAATGTGTACACAACCTTAACTGATCTTTTAATATTATTTCAAATATGTAATTTTTGAATGTATTCAATTTGGCATTTAGTCTACCAGTTCATGCCTACCATAATTTCATAAGAATCTCTATGTAGCAAAATTAGTTTTAATGACAGAATATGGGAGCTATGAATTTCATGTGGATATAGAACAAATTACTTTAGCTTTTCATTCTTTTTAAAATTTATTTATTTATTCCCTTTTTGTTGCCCTTGTTGTTTTATTGTTGTAGTTATTATTGTTACTGATGTCATTGTTGTTGAATAGGACAGAGAAAAATGGAGAGAGAAGGGGAAGACAGAGAGGAAGAGAGAAAGATTGGCAACTGCTGAAAACAGTTGTTGGTTCAAAGATCCTGAATGTTTTAGGACTCTTGACACATAAAGCCACATTGTTTTTATAGAATATTTAGTTTAATATACATTTCTGTATGCCTTCTTATAGTCATTGAATGTTATAAACTTATGTTAATATTAATACATTTTATAAACAACAGATGTAATGAAATAATATTTCATAACAGCATAATGGTTATGCAGAGGTTTTTTGTTTGTTTGTTTGTTTTTGTCTCCAGGGTTATTCTTGGGGCTTGATGCCCAAAGTACAAATCCACTGTTCCTGGAGGCTATTTCCCTTTTGTTGTCCTTGTTTATCTTTTTTGTTATTGTTATTGTTGTTATTGCTGTTGTTGCAGGATAGGACAGACAGAAATGGAGAGAGGAGGGGATGACAGAGAGGAAGAGAGAAAGACACCTGCAAACCTGCTTCACCACCTGTGAAGCAATCCCCCTGTAGGTGGGGGGGAGGGTTTTCGAACTGGGATCCTTCAGCTGTTCCGTGAGCTTTGCACCCTGTGCACTTAACCCGCTACACTACTTCCCAGCCCCCTGCAGAGGACTTTAATGCCTGGGATGCCAAGTTCCCAGATTCAATCTCCAGCACCACCATAAGCCAGAGCTATGCAGTGCTCTGCTTAAAAAAAAAAAAAAAATAGTAAGGGTGGGATGCCAAGGCCCCAGGTTCAATCCCCTGCACCACTGTAAACCAGAGCTGAGCAGTGTGACTTCCCTGAACAGACAACCACCAATGTGTTCTGGAGCTCCGATTCCCCAGAACCCCGTCCCACTAGGGCAAGAGAGAGGCAGGCTGGGAGTATGGATCAACCAGTCAACACCCATGTTCAGCAGGGAAGCAATTACAGAAACCAGACTTTCCACCTTCTGCACCCCATAATGACCTTGGGTCCATACTCCCAGAGGGTTAAAGAATAGAAAAGTTATCAGGGGAGGGGGTGGAATACGGAGTTCTGGTGGTGAGAATTGTGTGGAGTTGTACCCCTCTTATCCTATGGTTTTGTCAGTGTTTCCTTTTTATAAATAAAATTAATTTTAAAAGATAATAATAATATAAAACTACAGTTTTTAAAATACTTTTAGCCATTTGTATTCATCTATAAATTGTTTATGTCTTTTACCTATTTTTCTAAGTTTGGATCATAGAATTTTTCTTATGAATTTATTTGACAATATACTACAAATTTTTTTAAATTTTTTTATATTTATTTTATTTATTCCCTTTTGTTGCCCTTGTTGTTTTATTGTTGTAGTTATTATTGTTGTCGTCATTGTTGGATAGGACAGAGAGAAATGGAGAGAGGAGGGGAAGACAGAGAGGAGGAGAGAAAGATAGACACCTGCAGACCTGCTTCACCGCCTGTGAAGCGACTCCCCTGCAGGTGGGGAGCCGGGGTTTGAACCGGGATCCTTATGCCGGTCCTTGTGCTTTGCGCCACCTGCGCTTAACCCGCTGCGCTACAGCCCGACTCCCATACTACAAAGTTTTAACTATATTAGCATTTTGCCATATTAATTATTGGCATTTATTTTCACATTTTCTTCTAGTACATTAATATTTTACCTCTTTAACATAAAAATTTTATCTTTTTGGGGGCCGGGTGGTGGTACGCCTGGTTGAACACATACATTACAGTGCACAAGGACCAGGGTTCAAACCTCTGGTCCCCACGTGTAGGAGAGAAGCTTCATGAGTGGTGAAGCGGTGTCTCTCTCTCTTTCTAACCCTTCCCTCTCAATTTCTGTCTCTACAAAATAATTAAACTATTAAAAATAATAATAAAATAAACCTTTGTTTTCAAGGTAGCCTTTGTTTACAAGCCTATAAATGCTTTAGAAGAACACTTTTCCCCACCTGCAGGGGAGTTGCTTCACAGGCAGTGAAGCAGGTCTGCAGGTGTCTGTCTTTCTCTCCCCCTCTCTGTCTTCCCCTCCTCTCTCCATTTCTCTCTGTCCTATATAACAATAATGACATCAATAACAACAACTACAACAACAATGAAATACAACAAGGGCAACAAGAAGGAAAATAAATAAATATTAAAAAAGAACACTTTCTCACCTCCTCAAAAGGCATTACTCTGTCCCTACCAATATAACATCAATATTGCCTCTACCAAAATCCATTAGATCCCCTCCTTCTTGCCCATATGCCAGGCTAGCATGGGGGTGCTTCTTCCCGGGAGCATACTCTCTGGGTTGGAGAGAACTCGATTGGAGCCAGCCAGGGCTGCTACTCACTCAGCGACACAGGAGATAGATGACTCAGAAACCAAACACATGGCATGAGGTAATGCATTCTTTATTGATCAGAGACAACGCTTTTATAGGATAGAACCGGAAGTGGCAAGTCAGAAATGAAAATGGCTAGGAAGGGGTGGAGAAAGGCAAAAGCGGGCTGAGAAGGTATAAACTTCCTCAGCAACTGTTGTGAGGGTTTTAACTGGTGGGATTAATGTTACCCTGCAGGCAGGGCGGGTCTCGAAGAAGATAGATCAAAGGAATGGAATGGGTGGGGAATCCTTCAGGCAAAACAATGATTATGTAAGTAGGCCATAGTATCAGCAATGCAGGGTGGAGCAGGGGGAGCTGGTTTAATGCCTGACACCCATAATCCCTTTTGTTAAGCTCAGTTCTACAGTTTGAGTCCATAGTCTTTGTTGGACTTTACTTGTTTACCCCTATGAGTGAGGCCATACTATATTTTTATCTTATATAAAAGTCTATTTAGTATTTCTTGTAGGTCTGATTTAGTGTTGATTAATTCCTTTAGCTGTTGCTTGTCTGAAAATCTCTTCAGGCCTTAGTCAAACCTGATTGGTACTTAGTAGAATAAAGTTTCTTGAGTAGAGGTCCTTTTCATAGAAAAATTTTGAATACATCCTGCTAGTTTGTCCATCCTTCCACTCTTCCTTTTCCTTCCCTCCTTCCCTTCTTCCCTCCAAGTAGCACAAATTACTGTGGTGGTGAAAGCCAATTGGTGTGAATACACACAGGGAGTAGATCTTTACCTTTGTTGTGAAAGTCACTCTGTCCTTGCCATCTTGGGTTTGAGGGATTTTTGTTTTGTTTTGTTTTTAGTTTATCTTAAGTCTAAATTCATTTCTATGCTGATTTTGCCATATATGTTGTAACTTTTGCTGTTGTGTGGTGGTGAAAGAAAACAGAACTTGCCAGTCTGAATCTAGCTTAAGATTTTATATTATATTTAATGCTTTAACTTAACAGGACTTCACTTTAAGGTGGAGCTGGATAAAGAAGTTGTGGGATATATACTAAATGTAATACTGCATATATATATATGACTTTTGTAATGGCATCAGTGGAATTTGAGATGATTATACTTCAATCAGAACCACAAATTCATGGGTAGCATATATATGGCATGTCCCTAGTTTCTACCCATGCTTCAATAGCCCCATGTCAGGTGAGAGAGAGATCAGCTCAACTGTAGGAAGGTGCTGGCTCCCTTAAGTTATTTAGTTGTTAGTTAGTTTGTTTCTACCTCAAGACTGGAACCTACTAGCACTCTATTGGGGTGTGAAATATTCTTTCCTAGGTCTTAGAATAAGGCTACCCCATAGGCTGAGGTTCAGCAGATTATCTAGTAGGGTAGGTGGCACAGCTTTGGACCAGGCATCAGATAAAACAGCCTGCTCTTTCTCAGACAAGCCCAACTACTCAGCTTGCTAATAGTGAAGTAAATAGAAAATGCCAACTGGTTGAGTTGAAACATACCTCACTTTATTTGGCCAACTGTTTGATTTAATTAAGCAGATACATTTCCAGACACATTTGTTTCAGTTGTTATTTTTAATCTAACATTGAATCTTAATTCAGGCCTTAGAAGTGATGGCAAAAGAATGCCATTGTAATTTGCCTATTTTCCTTAAATTATCTATTAATCTAAGTAAGTATATTTATTTCTATAAGAGGTTAGCCAAAACCAGAGCTATTATTGAATAGAATATTCAATCATATTTGTTCGTCATCATAAATAACAAGACACAGGGCTAGGAGTTGGTAACTTGCTCCCATGGTAATGTTTATATTAACCTTCCATCTGTTTTGCTATCTCAGATGAAAGCAGAGCTTTTACTACATCTCAGTGACATAAATTACCATTTTTGTGTGGTGCAATGATACACTGTAATTCTGTCTTTGGTTGATTTATGGTTTGAGTTGCTTTTGCAAGATACACAGGCAGATTTGCTCTGATCTATCAATATTAGGGTCTGTATTAGTTTGAGAACCTCAGAGGTATGCAACAGAAATAGGCTCTGAAAGACTTGAGCAGAAAATAAATATTTTATAAGATAATTAGTAGCTAACAGAACTAATGAGAAGGGGAGTCTGGCGGTAGCACAGCGGGTTAAGTGCAGGTGGTGCAAAGCGCAAGGACCAGCGTAAGGATCCCGGTTCGAGGCCCCGGCTCCCCACCTGCAGGGGGGTCGCTTCACAGGTGGTAAAGCAGGTCTGTGGGTGTCTCTCTTTATCTCCCCCTCTCTGTCTTCCCTCCTCTCTCCATTTCTCTCTGTTCTATCCAGCAACAACAACATTAATAACAACAACAATAATAACTACAACAATAAAACAACAAGGGCAACAAAAGGGAATAAATATTAAAAAAAAAAAAGAATCAGAAGGTTAGAGACTCTTCCTAAAGAACAGGGAACAGGACAGGCAAATCTAGAGGTTTGGGTGGCAGGAAATCTTTGACAGTCTGAGAGCACAAAAGCTGGGAAAATGAGTGTCAAGGAAAGTTTCAGCATGTTGGTCATATGACTCAAGATTAACATTTCAGGGGGCCAGGCAGTGGTGCACCAGGTTAAGCACGCATAGTACAAAGAGCAAGGACCCATGCCAGGATCCCAGTTCAAGCCCCTGGTGCTTCACAAGTCATTAAGCAGGTCTGTCGGTGTCTGTCTTTCTCCCTTTTTATCTTCCCCTCCTCTCTCAGTTTCTATGTCCTGTACAATAAAATGGAAAATATGGCCACCAGGAGCAGAGAATTTGTAGTGCAGGGACCGAGCCCCAGCAATAACCCTGTGGGCAAAAAATAAAATAAAGTAAAATAAGATAAAATAAATTAACATCTCAGGAGAGTCTGATTTGTCTTGCTCCTAGAGTATAGGGAATAAGGCAGTTTGATTTATAGTCCCATTCATACCAGGAGTATTTATACCAAAGGAGGATAATCCCCCAGGGTGCTGTTACCAAAATAAACCAACCCCAACTGACCAAAGTTTCACTAGTCCTAAGTGTCCCAGAGACTCATGCTCTTCTTCAATGGTTTTAATGCAGCTTTCTTGGGGCCAATTTTTGAGTCCTTACCACTTCTTGGTCACCAGGAACACATGTTTGTCCTCTGCTACTGTGATTAGAACTCTATAAACTGAGAAGGTTTCAACAATTACAACTTTTCTAGCCACTAGCTAAAAATACATTGCCTATGCAGAAATGATAGTTATCTAGGTCCTCAAGATGCAAGTGGCTCTTTTACTTTACAGTTTTCCAAGTGCATTTTCCAAAGGAGAGAATTTGAGTGCACTCTTCTGTATCACATTCAGAAATACTCTTCCTTGTGAAATCTACCAGTATACTAATCAGAAGCACAGTGTTCATCTTATTCTAAACAGCATCAGTGTGTCTCTACTTGATCCTGCTATCCTCTCTTCAAAATTTGCCCCACATTTATCTCCCTTCCTGGTGTTTCAGGGATATTACTAATCCCAAAGTCTCAGACACCATTTATCCCATTGACTGAGAACTCCTGGTTGTATATACTGATGTCCCAGAAGCATGCAAATGAAATGCCTAAAGTGACATGACAGAATTTAAGTGTAGGCTTGTGACAGCGCATACAAAACTATAGTAAGTATAAATAAGAGTTTCCATATTGTGTTTGGGAGACTAGACTTAGATCACAGACCAGGGTACATGGTGGGGGGTTGGTATCAGCTCAATGGCGATGAATTGCTTGAAACTCTAGTTTGAATCCTATAGCAAAAGAAAGCAACCAATCTACCATCTACCTCATATGGAGCCATTCTGATAAGAATCAGCACTGTGGGAATAAGGTCAACAGTCCAGGAGATTCACATTGCTAAGGAATATGTGTTACTGGCATTAAAAATCTAAATTACAAAAAAATTTTTCTAAATGTACTTTGCCACAAAAGCACTGTTATAAATAGTGGTCAGTGTCTTTAGTATTATTAGTACAATATTTTAGGTACATTAGGGCTCTGTAAGCTTTTGTGGGCTGGCATTGGGGCAGAATCACCATTTATAATATTGTTTATATATGAAAACTTGTTTCCAGTTCCAGACAATAGCTCAACAAATAAACTAGTAAGCTGGGAATTGCACATTTTGAGGCTTTTCATGGGTAAACACAATAGATTCATAGGCTTTCATAACTGAGCTTACAATCTTGTGGTGTAAGATATTGGCTCTGGGCCTTGCATTACTTCTCTGTCCTCACTCAGCTGAAGATTTTTATTGACTTCCCCCTAGTCTCAAGAGTTCATCAACCAATGCTGTCTCTATACTTAGATCCACCTGCAGACATTTTCACTAAGGTAAAAGTTAAGTACCTCTAATTCTAAAAAATTTTAATTGAAACATTACAGAGTTAAAAAAAAGATATAAATAATAATGAATGCATATATGCCCATTTTCAGAAATAAAATATTACTTATATGGTTGAAAGCCCCATAGTCTGCCCCTATTCTCTCCCAGAAGTAATTGCTTTCTTGAATTCCGTGATTCTTGCGATCATAGAAGAATCACAACCATTCTGCTGCTTCTGGACTTTCCCCCTGCTAGTAAAGTAGAGAGGGTAGAAATGTGGAGGGTAGAAAAAGAGTATGCTCGAGAATAGGGAGCAGGTGATCCTGGTCTCAGTCCAAAGATTTGGTAATTTGGGTTTAACCCATGTTGTAAAGATGTCATTTTTTGAAATGGAGAAAATAATTACTATGTGTCAGACCCACGTTCTGGAAGGATGCTGGGAAGGCAAAACAGGAAGAATTAGGACAGGGTGTCTTGTAAGCTGGATATGTCTAGCCTGGCAGATGGTTTATGTCTAGGAGGCATGGAATCAAGGCCAGGAAATTAGTAATCATAGAAAAGGGTGAGTGAGAGTGGGGAAATCTCATCAAAGAAGCTACCTCTTGGATGCCAACATTTCTAGGTTACCAGAACTGTACAGTAAGAGGTCAAAGCCCATTTTTTTTTCACTCAGTCATTCATTCAGCTATGCAGCCACAAAATTAATTCCTTTCTAAATTATGAGCAATGTGTTAAGAATTTAAAAAGGAAGATTAAATAAGAACAAAAAAAATAGCCTTAGAGGGCTGGCAAGATCGCTCAGTATTAAAGCACATGACTTGCATGTCTAAGACCCCAGAGGTCCCAGATTCAGTCCCTGGCATTACTGTATATCAGTGCTGAACAGTGTCCTGCACTGACTCTCTCTCTCTCTAATAAAAATGTCTTATTTACTTTTGAAAAAATAAATGTCTTTTTTAAAAAAAAAATCATAGCTTTGAAGAAACTCAGATGAGGACAGGACACATAAAAAAGAATTATAATAGAATTACAATATGGGGCTGGGTGGTGGCACACCCACTTGAGCATACACAGGGACCTGGGTTCAAGTGCCTGGTCCCCATCTGCAGGCAGGAAGCTTGGGGGTAGATAGCATAAGGTTATGCAAAAAGATCTCGTGCCTAAGGCTCTAAAGTCCCAGGTTCAGTCCCCCCCACACCACCTTAAGGCAGAGCTAATCCATGCTCTGGTAAAATAAATAAATAAATATAAAAAAAATAAAAATAAGAGTTCTCCCTGCAAGGGGAAGCTTCACAAGTGGTGAAGCAGTGCTACAGGTCTCTCTCTTTTTTCTGTCCCTCTCTATCTCCCCTACCCCGCTCATTTTTCTCTGTCTTACCAAATTAAAAGGGGGGGGGGGAGCAGTAGTGCGCTGTGTTAAGCAGACATGGTGCAAAGCTCAAGGACCAGCTCAAGGATCTCGGTTTGAGCACCCTAGTCCCTACCTGCATCCGGGTCGCTTCTCGAGAGATGAAGCAGTTCTGCAGATGTCTACTTCTCTCCCTTCTCTCTGTCTTCCCCTCCTCTCTCATTTTATTTCTGTCCTATCCTACAAAAACAATAGCAGCAGCTACAACAACAGCAACAGCAACAATGGAAAAGAAAAGATGGCCTCCAGTAGCAGTGGATTTGTAGTGCACTGAGCCCCAGCAATAACCCTGGAGGCTAAAATAAATAAATAAAAATAAAAAGGGGGAGGCTGTCAGGAGTAGTGGAATCATTATATAGGCAACAAATCCTAACAACCCTGGTGGCAATAAAATAATAATAAATAATAATTATTACAATATAGTGTGGTAAATTGGAAGGCTAAGGGGACTTAAGGTTCAGGTAGGCAGTCTGTGTCAACATCATATCTACACCATGAGTCTTGGTTTAATGCTTAATGAAGTTTCTTTCTTTTTCTTATCCTTTTTTTTTTTTTCTACCAGGGTTATTGCTGGGGCTCAGGGCTGGCACTATAAATCTACCATTCCCAGAAGCCATTTTTTGTTTTTCCTTTTTAATTTTATTTGACAAGCCAGAGAGAAATTGAGAAGGAAGGAGAAATAGGAAAAGGGAGAAAGATAGACTCCTGCAGACCTGCTTTACCTCTCATGAAGCATTCCCCCTACATCTGAGAAGTGGGGGCTCGAACCATGGTCCTTGAGGATGATGATATGTACGCTTAACTAGATGTGCCACCACTCAGCTCCCTCAGGATACAGTTTCTTAGTGAGGATCTAAGAGATGCTCTACGGACTGAAGTGGGGAGGAGCTAGGAAATTCCTGACATTCAAATTCAATGGGAAAGGATTAATCAAGGAGCAAACTGATACCTGGAATGGAACAGTAGTTCAGGCATTGCACAGATGAGACAACTGTCACTAAATGCTTGTGGGTCCTCCTAGAGCTACCTATTCTAGGCCCCACCTTCCTGTTACTATCATTTTGGAAACCACAAGCCACTCTAATCCCCATACTTCTCTGTACTTCTGTTTCTTTCTACCCCCACCAAGCATTTCTATTTGTGTCCTATGGAAACCCTGCCTGTTGGTGAACAAATCTCCCTACTTCCTCAATTTCTTACTAGAACTCTTTGCAGCAGACACCTTTTGGAGTCTCTTCCCAGATCATCAAAAAAAAAAAAGTTATAGCACCGCTCTTCACTCATAATAATGGGCTTGTAGGTACCATTTTATTCAATGTATCCAAGATAGCCTTGAATATTGCCAATACCGCCATATTGTTAATCGTCAACTTTCTACCGGTTACAGATAACTAGAATTAATTTCAGTTACATGCAACCAGAGACCTAGCTAATCTTTCTCCACCTTCTAGTCTGAACTGAAACCTGGCTTTCCCCTGGGGCTACCACTTCCCCTGCAGTCCTTTCAAGTAGAAGCTATTTATTTCTCCATGCTACAAATAAAGAATAACTAAGCAATTTCTTCTCTCATCTAGTATGAAAAACTTTCATGCCACTAAGTCTATGCCATTCAACTCATCACCTTCTCTCCGGTTATATAGAAACCTCACTATACCTTCACATTAAATCATCAGTTCATTTCTTCAGTCTAGGAAAATGGAATTTTGCTGAAATTGTGGACTAAAAACTAAGCTTCTTAGTTCCTTGACCTTTCAAACTCAGTGCTTTCAGGGTGGAGGATAGATAGCATAATGGTTATGCAAACAGACTCTCGGGTTCTAGCCCCTGCACCACCAAAAGTCAGCTCTGGTAAAAAAAAAAAAAAACTCAGTGTTTTCATATCTAGGCTGATTCAGTGGTCTCCTATGGCCACACTATGAACTTTGTCAGTACAGGAACAGTTTATCCCTAGAAAAGTTAAACTCTTTATTACTATAATTACCCATTCAGATCCCTCCCCTGATACATTCTGATGAATTAAGAACTCTAAAAATTGTAACTGTCTTTCCAGTCTATTGAATAAACCTTTTTACTTCTTCCTATCATTTTTTTCTTTTTTAAAAAGTCTTTTCAGTTCTCACCACACCACCCCCCATTGTGTTGCCCTTGTTGTAGCTGTTATAGTTTTTGTTGTTGGATAAGACAGAAAGAAATCAAGCGAGGAGGGGAAGACAGAGTGGAAGAAAGAAAGATGACACCTGCAGACCTGCTTCACTGCATGTGAAGCGACCCCCGCCCCTGCAGGCGGGGTGCTGGAGGACTGAACCCGGATCCTTACTCCGGCACCTGTGTTTTGTGCCACATGCGCTTAATCTGCTGTGCTACCGCCCAACCCCCTCATTTTTTTTTCTTTCACTCTTTAAGGTCACTGCAAACCATCACCATTCTCCTGAAGGTCTGGAAAGTAGCACAGTAGATAAAGCACTAGACTTTCAAGCATGATGTCTGGAGTTCAATACCTGGCAGCACATGTACTAGAATGATGTCTGGGTCTCTTTCTCCTCCAATCTTACTCATACATAAATAAGTCTTTATAAAAAAATTTTAAAAGGTGGGCCGGGTGGGTGGTGCACCTGGTTGAGTGCACATGTTACAATGCACAGGGACGGCACTTCAGCCTCTGGTCCCCACCTGTGGGGGGAAGACTTTGCAAGAGGTAAAGCAGTGTTGCAGGTGTCTTTCTGTCTCTCTTCCCTCTCTATCACCCCCTTCCCTCTCAATTTCTGGCTGTCTCTGTCCAATACATAAATAACTATATAAGATAATACAAAAATATAAATAAATAAAAATTAAAAGGTACAATCTTGACAGTTGGTGTGCACAGTCAATAAGGAGGCACGTCAAAAGAACTCCATACATAAACATAATTATAAACTATGATAAGACCTGGGGGTGGAGTCTGAGAAGGAAAACGAAGAATGCAGGAAGAAGGACCGAGAGCAAATTCTAAGGAAATTGGAGTATGGTTTGTCAAAATGAAACAAACAAACAAATACTTATTGGTTGGAGACAGAAAACTAGAAAGTGGAACAAGCTGAGGCTGAGGGAGGGAGGTGACATGGTCAGACTTGCATTTGGAAAAGATCACAAAGGGTGAATAGGAACCTGGGGGCATTTTAGAGCAGTGAAACTACATGGAACTGTAATGGTGAATATGCGACAGACATTATGCTTTTGTCAGTGTACACCGAGAACTAGTCAACACAAAGAGTGAACCCGAATATAAACTATAGGCTTGATTTAATAATATATTAATGTTTGTTCATCAGTTGTAGCAAATACTAATTCAATATATTAAAAATAGGGGAAACTTAGGCCACAGAGATTGAGGGCTAGGGAGATAGCATAATGGTTGTGCAAAAGATTTTTATACCTAACGCTCTGAGGTCCCAGGGTCAGTCCCCCCACCATCATAAACCAGAGCTTACTGGTGCTGTCATCTCACTCTGTATCTTTTCTTTCTGTATCTCTTTTCCCCACTCCCTACCACATCTTCCTATTTATTTATTTGTTTTTAACAGAGAATTGCTCAACTCTTGCTTAAGGTGCTGCAGAGCCTGGGATCTTTGGAGCCTCAGGTGTGAGAGTCTGTGTGTATAACCATTATGCTATCTCCTCCACCTTCTGTATTTCTTTCATTAAAAAATAAATAGGGGGAATCAGGCGGTTTCATAGCGAGTTAAGTGCAGGTGGCGCGAAGCACAGGGACCGGCTTAAGGAACATTCGAGCCCCCAGCTCCCCACCTGCAGGGAAAATCTTAACAAGTGGTGAAGCAGGGCTGCAGGTGTCTCTCTGGCTCTCTCCCTCTCTATCTCCCCCTTCCCTCTAGATTTCTGACTTTCTCTATCCAATAAATAAATAAAGATAATATAAGTAAATAAATAGATAAATAAATATGAAAGAGAGCTCATTGAGTAGAGTGCCTTCATTTCCAGGAGCATGAGTCCTCTTTAAGCCCTGGCACCACAAGGGAGGTGGTATGGCAATGAGGGAAGCTTCAGCGCATCCCTTTCCCCACATCCCACACACACTGCAACCTTTGTCTCTCTATCTTAATGAAAAGAGTGACCGAGAGCTGTGAAATGCTATATACAAGAGACACAGATTCAACAAATAAACAAATAAAATTAAGTTAAAAATAGGAGAAATATGAGTAGAGTAGAAAGGGAGCATAAAAGAGAATTTTATGTACTGTGTGTTCAGTTTTCTGTAATCCTGGGATTGTTCTAAAAATAAAGTCTCAGAGGGCCAGGCCGTGGTGCACCTGGTTAAGTACATATAGCACTAAGTGCAAGGACCAGCTCAATGATGCGGGTTCAAGTCCCCGGCTCCCCACCTACTGGGGGAAGTGATAAAGCAGGTCTGCAGGTGTCTGTCTTTCTCTCTGCCTCTTTTATCTCCCCTTCATCTCTCAGTTTCTCTCTGTCCTTTCCAATAGAATAAACAACAAATGGCTTCCAGGAGCAGTGGATTCCTAGTGTGGGCATCAAGCCCCTGGAGGCATAAATAAATAAAGTCTGATAATTAATACCAAAAAATGGGGAGTTCACTGACTGCTATGAGGAAAGAAGAGTGAAATGTAAAGGAAAGGCAGGAAACATAGAAAGCTGTTTCAGGGGCTGGGTGGTGGCACACCTGGTTGAGCACACATATTACAACACTCAAGGACCCAGATTTGAGCCCCTGGTCCCCACCTGCAGGGGAAAGCTTTGCGAGTGGTGAAGCAGGGCTGCATATGTTTCTGTCTCTCTCCCTCTCTACCACCTCCTTCTCTTTCAATTTCTGATAGTAAAGATAATAAAAGAAAAAAGAATAGAAAGCTGTTTCAGGGGGCCAGGCAGTAACATACCAGGTTAAGAGCACACAGTAGGAAGCACAAGGACCCACCCAAGCATCCTGTTTTAAGCCCCTGGCTCCCCAACTGTAGGGGTGTCACTTCACAAGTGGTGAAGCAGGTCTGCAGGTGTCTTTTTTTTTTCTCTCCCCTTCTCTATCTCCCCGTCCTGTCTCTATCTGTCTCTGTCCTATCCAATACAAAATGGAAGAAATGGCCTTCAGGACCAGTGGATTCCTAGTGCCAGCACCAAGCCCCGGATGCAAAAAAAAAGAAAAAAGAAAAAAGAAAAGAAAGAAAGAAAAGGAAGGTGCTTCATAAACATAGGCAAAAGAAGATGATAGCTCAGACTAGAGTTGTGGAGAAAGAAAGAGATATGGGTAGAAGTTGACTTTTGATAAGACTTAGTAGTAGATGGATATGGGTTGGAGAATCAAGGGTCTTTGTGGTTTCTGGTTTGCCTAGCTTGGTGATTAAGTGATATCACTCAACTGTCAGTGAAGAAGGCTTAAGACATTTTTGTCAGCACTCTCACTAATGTTTAGAAACCACTGAACTTTCAAGCCTCCAGCTCCCCTACCGGAGGGGAGTCACTACACAAGTGGTGAAGCAGGTCTGTAGGTGTCTGTCTTTCTCTCCCCCTCTCTGTCTTCCCCTCCTCTCTCCATTTCTCTGTCCTATCCACCAACAATGACATTAGTAACAACAACAATAATAACTACAACAACAACAAAAAAAAAAACCAAGAGCAACAAAAGGGAATCAATCAATAAATAAATATTTAAAAAATTAAAGAGAAACTACTGAACTCATGGATTATTAGTATGCATTTAAATGTGACACTTACACGAAAGCCATTTTATTGCCTGTTTTTCAGCTTTGACCATAATCATCCCCTGCCGTACTTTCTTGTAAAGGGGGGTTATCCCATCAGTACTATCCCTGCTCCAGTCATTAATTGAAGTAGACAATGTTATTTGACTTTTCCTGTGCTCTTACATTTATGCCATTAACATGTGAACCTTAAGCCAGATTGGCACAAAGGGTACTATAGAGTGGAGATGGATGATTCCAGTGATCTCTAGCAGCCACAGTTCTTCTAGATGTCGAAGTGCTTTTCATACCTATCCCTCTCTCAAGCCTTGGGCTTTCACAGTGAATACTAATACATCCTGCATTTTAATCAATGCCCTCCTATTCTTAGAATAGCTACAATTCCTGAATTCATGTTTCTGTCTACCAGGATCATGGCTAAAGTCTTCATAAAACATATTACCTCAAGCAACTCTATACCAATACCAAACATTTTTTATTATCTTTATTCATTGTATAGAGACAGCTAGAAATTGAAAGGGAAAGGGTGTTAGAAAGGGAAAGAGACAGAGAGGCAACTGCAGCCCTTGTGAAACTTTCTCCTCTGCAGGTAGGGACCAGGGGCTCAAACCCAGGTCCATGTGCACTGTAAATATGTGTGCTCAACCAGCCCCACACCAAACATTTTTTCTAAGTTTTTATTTTTCTTTTATTATTGATTTAATGATGATTGACAAGATTATGGGATAAGTTACTAATAATTTCTAACACCAGAGTTCCATATCCCCTTCCCTCCACTGAAAAGATTCCCTATTTTTTATCCCTCTGGGAGTATGGACCAGCAACCTTTATGAGGAACAGAAGGTGGAAGATCTGACTTCTGTAATTGCTTCTCTGCTGCACTTGGCTACTGACAGGTCAATTCATACCCCCAGTGGGGCCTTCCCTAGTTGGGTAGGCCTCTGGAGAGGTGGGGTTCCAGGACAAGTTGGTAAGGTTGTCTGCCCCAGGAAGTCAGGTTGGTGTCATGGTAGTATCTGCAACTTGGTGGCTGAAAAGCATTAAGATATAAAGCAGAACAAATTGTTTAATAATCAGGAACCTTATCTTATTAAAGATAAGAATATAGCAAATGAGATTTAGGGTCTTCTTGTTGGAAGAAGCTCAGAAGTCTATTTAAGGTATATCCTTTTCTTTTCTTTTTTAGCATTTTATTTTCTATCTCCAGGGTTATTGCTGGGGCTCGATGCCTGCACTATGAATCCACTGCTCCTAGAGGCTATTTTTTTTCCTTTTTTTTTTATCATTATTATTATTATTGTTATTGCTGTCATTGTTACTGGATAGTAGAGAGAAAGGAAGACAGAGATGGGGAGAAAAAGATATACACCTGCAGACCTGCTTCACCACTTGTGAAGCAACCCCCCTGCAGGTGAGGAGCCAGAGGCTCTAACTGGGATCCTTGAGCTTTGCACCACATGCGCTTAACCTGCTGCACTACTGCCCGGCCCCCCTATTTGAGGTATATTCTATGACTTTACTTTGATAGAGCCCAACAGCTAACATACAGCTGGGCTAGGAGTATTATCTGGGAAGATGGCAGAATTGGGAATAGGACTAGATAGCCAGGTAAGGGCAGAGAGAAGCTGCTGAATATGGGAGAAGTATATAAACACCACTAACTGTAAACTCATAGATCTGACCCAGGGCCCATGTCTATTCATATTTAGCACAGGAGCCTGCGTAACCTCTGCATCCCTGTCAGTCTGAGCTCGCATTCCATGGTCACAGCTAGGAACATTCTAGACTGTATTCATTTCAGGACCAGTCTTCCTTGAGTAGCAGAATAAGTTGACCCAGTCTTTCTTTGGAGTGTGGGGCAATTTCTACCACTGTTATTCTACATTAAGGGCAAGATCCTGTAGAGGCCCACAAAAGGGCTTATGATGTTGTTCCTGATGGAGATGACCAGTGATCACACCAAACATTTCTAAATTAGGTTTGGGATACACTACCAGATGGTCCCAGAGGAAACTTAGTTCTCTGTGTGTTTTTATTTCAGAACCAGCAGAACAAATGTGCCAACATCCTGTTCCAAAAAACAAAAACACGCAAACTCCCAGAAGTCACTAGCGCTTTAGTCAATCTGCCTTACAGAGACTATCCCTGGGGCCTTTCCTCCTTTCCAGTCACACCAGTAACAGCACAACAACTGTAACCAATGATATTGTGCCATTTTTGTTGCCAGCCAACAATCAATGAAGTTGGTGGCTACTCATCAATCTGACCCTTCTCCATATAAATTCCTAACTATTGATTCCAATAGGAGAAATCAAGGCTTTGTGCTATAGTTGTGTCATGATGCCTTTATATACTATGACTTGTCTTAAATGTCTCACTGAGAAATGCCAAAGTTAAACATGATGAGCCTGAACTTGTCCTAAGAGCCAGTGCTATTTAAATGTATAGTTTTTTAGGACAGATCCAGGGCTGGCCCTGAATCTAAAGACTCCTTACTTTTGTCACTTTCTACAAGCTGGTCCTGGGAAATAAAGCCTATTTGCTCACTGATTCACACCTACTTGATACTATTTTATTTTTCAGCAAAAACTGGTCAGTTTCCCTAAGGCTTTCTTGCTGTCATTTGAATGGTGACATAATTCTATGCTATGTTCAAAACCACTCTTGCTCTCTGCTCTGCTCCCTGCTAGAGTCCCTCAATCAAGCAAATACCCTCTGTTTTCCTATCTCACGAGTGAAAAAAGTCCCACATAAATGAAGTCCTTCCACACTTACATTATTGCTATGGAGTGTAAGGTTTACTTCCCTATTGGTAAATATGCCAGTTGCATTTATTCTATATTATAGTCTCTTTCTTCTGAGGAAAGCCTTTTTCTTGTTTCTTTAGAGAGAGAGAGAGAGAGAGAGAGAGAGGGACCACAGCACCAAAGCTTCCTTCAATGTGGTGGGAACTAAACTGAACCTGGGTCATATATATGGCAAAGCTGCAAAAAAGCCTTTTTCTTATTTATTTATCTATTTATTTATCCCCTCAACTTCCATCCCCATTGCAACAAATGGTAAAATTTCATTTTTAAATAACTGACTAATATTCAATATGTGTGTGTGTGTGTGTGTGTGTGTGTGTGTGTGTGATCTTATTTATCTAATCATCCACCTTTGGGCCCTTAGTCTGTCTCCATATCTTGGCTATTATAGACAATGTTGCAATGAATATAAAAATACATATATATATTTTTAAAAGATTTTACTTATTGTATAATGAGAAAAATAGGAGGAGAGAGAGAAAGAAAGACATTACTCTGGTATATATGCTGTTGGGGATTGAAGTCAGGACCTCATGCTTGAGAGTCTAATGCTTTATCCACTGCTCCAACTATCAGACCACTACATATATCTTTTTGAATTCGTATTTTTAAAAATATTTTTCTAATATTTATTTATTCCCTTTTGTTGCCCTTGTTGTTTTATTGTTGTAGTTATTATTGTTGTTGTTATTGATGTCATTGTTGTTGAATAGGACAGAGAGAAATGGAGAGAGGAAGGGAAGACAGAGAGGGGGAGAGAAAGATATACACCTGCAGACCTGCTTCACTGCCTGTGAAGCGACTGCCCTGCAGGTGGGGAGCCAGGGGCTCAAACCGGGATCCTTACGCCAGTCCTTGCACTTTGTGCCACGTGCATTTAACCCGCTGTGCTACCGCCCAACTCCCTGAATTAGTATTTTTATATTCTTCAGCTAGGTATCAATAATGGAATTTCTGGATCATATGATAAATCTACTTTTTTTTGAGAAAAAAAGAAAGAAAGCTTGATAATTTGACTTAAATTACAGACTTGTGGCCAGTCAATAAGTTAACTGCACTTGGTCAGATGCCAATCCTTAGTCCAATTAGCTCTTTCTAAAGTTGGGAGCAGGGGAGATTCATGTGGTATTAAACATGACAGTCACTTGCTGAACTCCTTCCTGAAAGCAGTCAATTCATGAAGGATTCAGCAGCTGATGCCATGTCCTGGTTTGAAATGAGTCAGTTGGGATTCAAGTGAAGCACTCTCACAATTATCTGACTAACAGCTCTCTGACTAGACAATACTGTGTAAAGGGACCCAGTTGAACTCAGTATTTTCCAAATTAATGAACAAGTGCACAAATAAAACCGAAAGGCTGTGGGTTAAAAAAAAAAAAAAAGTTGGGGAAGTCAGGAGGGAACTTGAATGAGTCAAAGGTTTGACTAAGTCATGAGTGATCCAAGTTATGAGTAAGCAGAGAACTCAGAATGAAGAAAAGGCACACAGAAATGCTGGCCAGAAAGGCAGTAGAGTGAAGAGTGTGGCAGACATACAGGGAGTAGTTGAGTCACTTAGGAATAACGATTCACAAAATCTTGTGAGTAAGATTTTGGAACTATCTTGAATCCATAATCATCTTCCTATTCTTCTTCATCCTTACTCCAATTACACATCTGTTCCTAGGTTCCCATCAATAAATATTCTTACAATAAATCATTTATTACTAAAGGTGACATGAATGAAGTGCCACTTCTCTTGGAAACCTCAGTCTTTGGAGGGCCTAAAGATGAACCACAAGCAATTATTATTTTTTCCATGAGGCATAGTTTTCTCTGCTTGTTGGCTATAAGGGCATATCCTGATATGCTTGAATTTAGTATGGAAACACAGTTTAGAGTCAATCTAGTCCTCCAGCCTGGGGTCAGACAGTAGTACATCTGGTTGAGTATACATATCACCATGTTCGAGGATCCATCTTCCCTACCTGCAGGGAGAGAGGGTCATTAGTGAAGAAACAGTGCTACAGATGTGTCTCTCTGACCCCCCCCCTTTCTATTGCTCTCTGTCAATTAAAAAGAAAGAAGAAAAAGTGATCACCAGGAGCAATGGAGCCCTCATGCAAGCACTGAACCCCAGAAATAACCTTGGACAAAAACAAAAAGCTAACAAACAAAAAATACCTATATACATCTCACTTTATTTCCTTGTATTCTAAGAAAATTCCCATTACATTTTAAAATGAGTTTTTGAGATGATTTTCCCCATTTGGTAGGAAGGGATGATAGGTACAGGATTCTCTTTGGTGTGGTGGCACAAAAACTTTAGTGATTGCATAGGTCAGTGAATTTTATACAGATATATTGGTGCAAAACCACACTCTTAAGATCTGATAATATTGGAGGGAGTTGGGCGGTAGCACAGCAGGTTAGGCACAGGTGGTGCAAAGCGCAAGGACCGGCCTAAGGTTCCGGTTCGAGCCCCCGGCTCCCCACCTGCAGGGGAGTCGCTTCACAGGCGGTGAAGCAGGTCTGCAGGTGTCTATCTTTCTCTCCCTCTCTCTGTCTTTTCCTCCTCTCTCCATTTCTCTCTGTCCTATCCAACAAGGACGACATCAGTAACTACAACAACAATAAAACAACAAGGGCAACAAAAGGGAATAAGTAAATAAAAATAAAACATAAAAAAAATTTTTAAAAAGATCTGATAATATTGGAATACTAGTCAGATATTAAAAATAGTTATTTCAGACAGGGGTAAGTAGCATAATGGTTATGCAAAGAGACACTCATGCCTGAGGCTCCAAAGTCCCAGGTTCAATCCCCTGCACCACCATAAGCCAGAGCTAAGTAGTGCTCTGGTAAAAAGCAAACAATCAAAAAAAAAAAAGTGATTTCACTGTTTTCAGCCCATCTTCTGCCCTCTCTCTTATTCTTGAACAAAAGCAACTAGCTTTTACTAATCATGTTTACATTTTTCAACTGAAGATTAGAAATAAAGGTTATTTTAGAATTAAATAATATTTTGAACAGTTATGAAGATCATTTTCAGAATATCATCAATAATAATCACTTCATGATAATTATGATTAATTGAACAGCCATACTACCAATTATCCCATAGTTCTGACCCTTTTAAATGCCTGTATATACTGCTTTAATATTGTTGGTGCTACAAACTGCTACATATTTAATGATTTTTTTAAATGAAGTGTTTTATTACCGCTAGAATATATATGTATTAAGTTTATATGGAAATGTAATGGGTGTTATATATAATTTTGTTTTTTTTCTATCTTTCTCAAACTTACTTCTATAGGTTTTTTGTTTGTTTGTTTTTCCCTCTGGGGTTATCACTAGTACTTGGTGCTTGAACTACGAACCCACTGCTCCTGGAGGCCATTTTTCCCATTTTGTTGCCCTTGTTATTTTTGTTGTTGTTATTGCTGTTGTTATTATGTTGTTGGATAAGACAGAGAGAAATTGAGAGAGAGGAAGGAGAGGAAGGAACACAGACACCTGCAGACCTGCTTCACCGCTTGTGAAGCAACCTCCCTGCAGGTGGGGTGCCAGAGGCTCAAACCCAGATTCTTGTGGTTTTCACCACGTGTGCTTACCCACTGAGCTACTGCCAGGCCCCCTGGGTTTGTTTGTTTGTTTGTTTGTTTGTTTGTTTGTTTGTTTTAATAAAACACTGCTCAGCTCTGGTTTATGGTGGTGTGGAGGATTGAACCTAGGGCTTTGGAGCCTCAGACATTAGAGTCTCTTTGCATAACCATTCTACTATCTACCCCCAGCCCGTAGGTGCTTTTTGTTTTTTCTTCTGAGAAACCACTTTTTCTTAGTAATATGTGCGCTTAACCGGGTGTGCCACCACTGGGCCCCCAAAACCACTTTTTCTATCTTAAGCCTTCACATCATTTTTCATTAGTGATTTAGCAAGCGTCAACCCGGCTTTGACCTGGCACATTATGATTGGGCCCTCCTCAATCGCTATCAAACAGGCCATGGCCGGTGCGCCGCTATGTTCCATCGCTGGGGAGCCAGAGACGACCTGAACTGCCCCTGCGGCTCCAGACAGACTATGACCCACATAGTCAACGACTGCCACCTCTCCAGATTCAAAGGAGGTCTCGAAACTTTACATCAGGCTCAACCTGACGCTGTTGACTGGCTACGGAAGAAGGGCCAATGCTAGAAGAAGAAGTGATTTAATAATGATTGTGGGATAAGAGGGGTACAATTCCATGGAGTTTCCACCACCAGAGGTCCATATCCCCTCCCACCCATTGGAAGTTTCCCTATTCTTTATCCCTCTGGAAGCATAGACTAAAATTCTTTATGAGGAGCAGAAGATGGAAGATCTGGAGTGGAGGTAGTAGCATAATGGTTATGCAAACAGACTCTCATGCCCAAGTCTCCATAGTTCCAGGTTCAATTCCCCGCACCACGATAAACCAGAGCTGAGAACTACTCTGGTTAAAAAAAAAAAAAAAAAAAGGAAGGTCTGGCTTCTGTAATTGCTTCTCCATTGGATTTTGGTGTTGACAGGTCAATCCATACCCCCAGCCTGTTTCTATCCTTCCCTAATGGGGCAGGATTCTGGAGAGGTGGGGTTCCAGGACATGTTGGTGAGGTCGTCTGCCCCAGGAGGTCAGGTTGGTGTCATGGTAGTATCTGCAACTTGGTGGCTGAAAAGCATTAAGATATAAAGCAGAACAAATTGTTTAATAATCAGGAACCTAAATATAAGAGGATAGCATATGAGGATTTGGAGGTCTTCATGCTGGAAGAAGCTTGGAAGTCTATTTTTGCTGTATTCCAATGGGCCATGACTTTACTAATTTTTGCCTGGCCCAGACAGCTAACATGCAGGTGGGCTAAAAGTACT
>NW_026647597.1:0-127445 GCF_950295315.1 Erinaceus europaeus | reverse complement strand
AGTGATAAGAGGTATATGAATGCCTCTGTGAGATGTATCTCATGACCATGGCTCAGAAGGGCCTTCTATATCCGCATTCTTACCCTAATCCATAGCTGTGCAGGTCTCTAGCTAAAAAATATTTGCAGACCTCTACATGTTACATATATATACATATATATGTATATATATATATATATATATATATATATATATATATAAATAGAGAGAGAGAGAATGATGTAGTCATTTTCTACAATAGATTCAATATGACATTCAGACAACTGATTGCTAAAACCTGGAGAGAAACTTTGCATCAGGAAAAGAATTGTGCTAAGGAGTAAACTCTCAAAATCATTAGCTATATGCAGCTCCAAAGGGACAGAGTGAAAAAGGCTTTAGAAGGAACTCATGAAGGAGACTCTCCACATGGACAGGGACCACAAGTTTCCTAGTCTGGCAACAGACACAGTGCATTTGGTAGTTCCAATTGCAAGCCTCAGGGCAAAAACCTCTCCCTCTTCAGTGTTTTTACATCTGAAAAGAAGCAAAGTGACCAGGGCCAAAAAGAGCTACTATGGTGTCAATTTTGACCTGTAAATCAGAATGTACCAAGTGTTTTGCAAAAAATCACTTTATTATAAATTGTGAGTGATACTGGCATGGAAATGAGGAGGCAGAATATGGCTTGTGTCAGAAAGACTTACAAACTGAGGCTGCAGTATTCTAGGTGAATTCGCCAACACAACAAGCCAGAGCTCAGCAGTGCTCTGGTAACTCTCTTTGTATATCTGGGCCTGTCAGTAAAATAAGTATATAAGTAAAATATTAATGAGTGAAGACAGAGTGTGTGAGAGCATGTGAGAGTTAGAGACAGAGAAGGCTAGAAGAGAAATAGATGAGTTGAAAGAGACCAGAATTCAAAAACTTCCTACATTGTGTTCATTCATGACAGGTTCAAACCTGGCTTGTACAGATTGTAAGGCAGCAGCTCTCATGCCCACAGACCCAGACAGCCCCAGCCTTCACCATATGCTGTACTACCAGACCTGACAGTAATGTGTGTGTGTCTGTCTTTCTGTCACTGTGTGTCTGTGTATGCTCAGAATTCACCTATAGTAGTCTCAGAGCATGGGTGGCAAGGTAGCCAGCCTCACCTGCAACTTATGTACAGAGAAACTAGCTGGTTAGGGAAAGCCAGCAAGCCAAGATTCTGGCTCAGCAAGAATGCATATGCAAAGGGACTCTCATGTCTCGCTCTTCTGAGTTCCCCATTCAATCTCATGTCTCACTATCATCCAAACACTGCCAATGGGGGAAGCTGTGGCACCCCTCAGAATTCAGGGGCATGAGCCTGTCCAGTCATGTTTGGCTGCCTACTCAGCCTCCAGGGTCTCAGTCCACTGATCATGGCAGCAGATTACAAGCAAAGAAAGGTCCCAGAAAGAGCTGTGTTTCAACATAGATGGGAACTGTGTTCGACCAAACAATTGTGGATGAACCCGGTCCCTTACACCTACCCTTTGGGTCCAGCTAAGGAAATTGCTCCTGTGGCCTCATATCCCTGATCATGGTGTCCTGGTGTCCACACATCACACTCAGAGAGATTCCCAGAAGTAGGCATGCATGAGTGTCCCATACAAAGTCTCTCTGCTTGCAGAAAGCACAAACTCCCCGGGCCCTTGCTATGGAAAGACAAAAGAAAGATGGATACCTCCATTGGCTGAATTCGGAGCTTCCATTGGAGATCACAGCCCCGCATCTCACCTGAGGGCCTTGCTGCTGCTAATAAAGGCAACTGGAAACACCTGTTACCAATTGGACCCTGAGGACATACTCAGGAATCCCTCCAGGAGCTAACAGGCTGGCAGACCTCCTGATCCCAGGATAGCTGTGCTACTAGTTGGGAGGGCATTCTGGCCAGAGGTGAGAATATTCCCTAGATACAAGAAAGAACTTCAGGTTTCAAAAAGATTTCAAACCTCATGAGGCACTTGGAAAAGACATTAAACAGCCATCAAAAACCCTCTTTCTGAACCCTGGAAGCTTCTGTTTTGCGTGGAAAATATGGACACTGGTGGGGCCATCAGTACCATAGATCCTTTACATTCGGCCAATATGGGAAAGCACAATGTGTGTGCCAGGGGGATAGAGTTTCACTTCTCTTGACCTGGGCTCTCATGGAATAAGGACAGGTGCAGGAAATTGAGGAGGGCTGCATTTAGGCTGAGTGTCAGCCTCAGGGCCCTGGAGAATGGGAGTCAAGCATAGAGGGCATGGACAGCTGCAGCTGGACATAGACATATGCCTGTTACCTGCAGCAAGATCACCGTCTCCTCTGTTCTCCAATGTACTATGCCATATGCAGGAGACTGAATAATCCAAAGGGCAAAGAAAGGAAAATTTCAACTCCAGGCAGTCTGAGTTCATGATCCATGCACTGACTTCCATAAGGGCCCAGTGAAGAAGGCACGTAGAGACAGTCAAAGAGACACAGGATGACAGAGACAGAAAACGTCTAAATTCTGGCCCTGTGTTGATCAGGGCCAGAAAACAAACCCTCCGTGCCCATGCATACTTCTTACAAGTGGGATTGTTATTTTATGTTTGTGAGGAAAGGTTACACTTAGAACATTTAGGTCTTAGCCCATTCTGAGAAGCAACACTTAGCCTGCGACCACTCTCCAAAACTGCCCTCGCCTCTCCATTTGGAAGTAGTCTTAGTGAAGCTCCAGCTAAGATGCAGGCTGGTGTATTGCATCTCCCTTGTCCAGCCTCAGACAGTGCTGTGTGCAGGGAACTGCACTATTTCTATTTCTTCATTGATTTACAGTTTTGGGAAAAGACTCAGTGGACAAAAATAGCAAGAGGGAAGTAGATGATTTTGCAGCAGTAGTTTGTGCTGAGACAGATTTGTAGAGTGATAAGAGGTACATGAATGGCTCTGTGAGTTGTCTCTCATGACTGTGGCTCAGAAGGGCCTAGTGTATCCTCATTCTTACCCTAATCCAGAGCTGTACAGTTATCTAGCTAAAAATATTTTCAGATCACTACATGTTACATATATATATATATATATATAGAGAGAGAGAGAGAGAGAGACATTGATGTAGTCATTTTCTACAATGGTTTCGATATGACATTCAGACAATTGATTGCTAAAACCTGGAGAGAAACTGTGCATCAGGAAAAGAATTGTCCAAAAAAGTAAAATCTCAAAATCATTAGCTATAAGCAGCTCAAACGGGACGTAGCGAAAAAGGCTTGCGAAGGAACTATTCAAGGAGACTCTCCACATGGACAGGCACCACAAGTTTCCTAGTATGGCAACAGACAAAGTGCATCTGGTAGTTCCTATTGCAAGCCTCAGGGCAAAAACCTCTCCCTCTTCAGTGTTTTTACATCTGAAAAGAATAAAAGTGACCAAGGGCCAAAGAGAGCTACAGTGGTGTCAATATTGAGCTGTAAATCAGAATGTACCAAGTGTTTTGCAAAAAAATCACTTTTTATAAACTCTGAGTGATACTGGTATGGAAATGAGGAGGCAGAATATGGCTTGTGTCAGAAAGACTTACAAACTGAGGCTCCAGTAGCCTAGGTGAAATCGCCAAAATAACAAGCCAGAGCTCATCAGTGCTCTGGTAACTCTCTTTGTATATCTGGGCCTGTCATTAAAATAAGTATATAAGTAAAATATTAATGAGTGAAGACAGAGTGTGTGAGAGCATGTGAGAGTTAGAGACAGAAGGCGAGAAGAGAAATAGATGAGTTGGAAAGAGACCAGAATTCAAAAACCACCTACAGTGTGTTCATTGATGACAGGTTCAAACCTGGCTTGTAGAGATTGTAAGGCAGCAGCTCTCATGCCCACAGACCCAGACAGCCCCAGCCTTCACCATATGCTGTACTACCAGACCTGACAGTAATGTGTGTGTGTGTGTGTGTGTGTGTGTGTGTGTGTATGTCTGTCTGTCTGTCTGTTTGTGTCTGTGGGTGCTCAGAACTCACCTATTGTAGTCTCAGAGCTTGGGTGTCAAGGTAGCCATCCTCACCTGCAACTTATGTACAGAGAACCTAGCAGGGAAATCCAGCTAGCCAGCTAGCCCTAATTCTGGCTCAGCAAGAATGCATATGCAAAGGGACTCTTATGTCTCGCTCTCCTGAGTTCCTGATTCAATCTCATGCCTCACTATCATCCAAACACTGACAATGGGAGAAGCTGGGGCACCCATCAGAATTCAGGGGCAGGACCATGTCCAGTCACATTTGTTGCATACTCAGCCTCCAGGCTCCCAGTCCACTGTTGGTATGCATGAGACCCCTTCTGTTTCATTTGGTTTAAATCCCCCCTGCTTAACACTATTTTATTTACATAACCACTGTTAACAAGTTCCACCCTCCCTCCAGGGCATTTGTGGTTCAGTGATAGGATTCTCGCCTAATCTGCCCCCTCTTTGTCACACTCTGATTTTCACCAGTCACTTTTCTCTCCACCCTCTCTATGTCACATCCTG
Source organism: Erinaceus europaeus (assembly GCF_950295315.1). Taxonomy (NCBI): domain Eukaryota; kingdom Metazoa; phylum Chordata; class Mammalia; order Eulipotyphla; family Erinaceidae; genus Erinaceus; species Erinaceus europaeus. The sequence goes on along the minus strand of NW_026647597.1, from coordinate 122,952 downwards.
TTTCCACCCTACTTGGCAAGTATATATAAAGACAGCATTGTGAGTTTTAGAGTACTTTACCTTGAGTTTAGCTTAGCTCATCTTAGATTGTGCTGCGTCCTGCAGGAATAAAGAGATACTGCCTACAGCTCAACTATGAGTCCCTGGTCATCTGTTACCTGCCTGTGAAGCCAGCCCAGCGAAAACAACCTAACCCGTCGAAAACAACAGTCCACTTCTCAGTGGACAGCAGATTACAATCCCAGAATGAACCTAGAAAGAGTTCCAACATAGATGGGAACTGTGTTTGACCAAACAATAGTGGATGAACCCAGCCCCTTACACCTCCCCTTTGGGTCCGGCTAAGGCAATTGCTCCTGTGGCCTCACAATCCCTGATCATGGTATCCTGGTGTCCACACATCACACTCAGAGAGATTCCCAGAAGTAGGCATCCATGTGTGTCCCATACAATGTCGCTCTGCTTACAGAAAGCACAAACTCCCCAGGCCCTTGCTATGGAGAGACAAAAGGTAGATGGATTCCTCCATTTGCTGAATTAGGAGTTTCCAGTGGAGATCACAGCCCCGGCCCTCACCTGAGGGCCTGGCGGCTGCTAATAAAGACAATTGGAAAAACCTGTTACCACTTGGGACCTGAGGACATACTCAGGAATCCCTCCAGGAGCTAACAGGCTGGCAGACCTCCTGACCCCAGGATAGCTGTGCTCCTAGTTGGGAGGGCATTCTGGCCAGAGGTGAGAATATTCCCTAGATACAACAAAGAAATTCAGGTTTCAAAAGGATTAGAAACCCCATGAGGCACTTGGAAAAGACATTTCACAGCCATCAAAACACCCTCTTTCAGAACCCTGGAAGCTTCTGTTTTCCGTGGAAAATCTGGACACTGTTGTGGCCATCAGTACCACAGATCCTTTACATTCGGCCCAATAGAGGGAAAGCACAATGAGTGTGCCAGTGGGATAGAGTTTCACTACTCTTGACCTGGACTATCATGGAATAAGGACAAGGATGTGGTGCAGGAAATTGAGGAGGGCTGCATTTAGGCTGAGTGTCAGACTCAGGGCCCTGGAGAATGGGAGACAAGCACAGAGGGCCTGGATAGCTGCAGCAGGAGATGGACATATGCCTGTTACCTGCAGCATGATCGCTGTCTCCTCAGGTCCCTAATGTACTATGCCATATGCAGGAGACTGAATAATCCAAAGGGCAAAGAAAGGAAAATTTCAACACCAGGAATTCATGTTCACGATGCATGCACTGACTTCCATAAGGGCCCAGTGAAGAAGGCACGTAGAGACAGTCAGAGAGACAGGATGACAGAGACAGAAAAGGACTGAAATTCTGGCCCTGTGTGGATCAGTGCCAGAGTACTGAACACAAACCCTCCATGCCCATGCATACTTCTAACAAGTGGCATTGTTATTTTATGTTTGTGAGGAAAGGTTACACTTAGAACATCTAGGTCTTAGCCCACTCTGAGAAGCAACACTTGGCCTGCAGCCCACTCTCCAAAACTGCCCTCGCCTCTCCAGTTTCGAAGTAGTCTTAGTGATGCTCCAGCCAAGATGCAGGCTGGCTTATTGCATCGCCCTAGTTCAGCCTCAGACTGTCCTGTGTGCAGGGAACTGCACTATGTCTATTTCTTCTTTGATTTACAGTTTTGGGATAGGACTCAGTGGACAAAAAGAGCAAGATGGAAGTAGATGATTTGGCAGTGGTAGTTTATGCTGAGAGAGATTTGTAGAGTGATAAGAGGTATAGGAATGGCTCTGTGAGATGTCTCTCAGGACTGTGGCTCAGAAGGGCCGGGTGTATCTGCATTACTATCCTAATTCCGAGCTGTGCAGGTCTCTAGCTAAAAATATTTTCAAATATCTACATGTTACATATATATATATATATATATATATATATATATATATATATATATATATATATATATGGAGAGAGAGAGAGAAACACTGATGTAGTCATTTTCTACAATGGATTAGATATGACATTCAGACAATTGATTGCTAAAACCTGGAGAGAAACTGCATCAGGAAAAGAATTGTCCAAAGTAGTAAAATCTCCAAATTATTAGCTATATGCAGCTCCAAGGGGACCGAGGGAAAGTGGCTCGAGAAGGCACTCATCCAGGAGACTCTGCACATGGACAGGCACCACAAGTTTCCTAGTCTGGCCTCACACACAGGGCAGCTGCTAGTTCCTTGTCCTAGCCTCATGGCAAAAACCTATCCCTCTTCAGAGTATTTACATCTGAAAACAAAAAAAGTGTCCAATGGCCAAGGAGAGCTACAATGGTGTCAATATTGTGTGGTAAATCACAATGTGCCAAGTGTTTTGCACTAAATCACCTGTGCCACAGTGATTCTGTTGTTCTCTCTCTCTCCCTACCACACACACAAACAAACACAAAAACAAACTCTCACAGTCACTCACGCACACATCTTCAGACGCACAGGCATAAACGGAGTGATACACATGCGCACTGGACAGCTTCTGCAAGGCAGGGCCCTGGGATGAACCCTGATTCGTACTTCCTGGTAGCATGCCCAGCCTTTTAAGGCCAGCTCTGAGCTCTGATTGTTGGGCTTCCTTCAGAAGGCTGCCTTCTGAGTCCCGCCCTCGCAACTTCTCCTCTGTTCTCATTGGCCAGCTCTTGGTTCACCCCCCTGAGGGTGATGTTCTTCTTCTCTAATTGGCCTGCTGTCTCTATGAATGCATACTGGGACCTCCCCTCAGGCTCAGAGGGCACAGTCTCTTAGACAGTCCCCTGGGGACTGTCTGACTTCCTCTGAAGGCCCTGCTTCTGCCAACACGACCCACACAGCTCCCGTCTGGACCCGTCCTTAGGACACTGCCTGCCTGAGCTAGGCTGGCCATGCTCTTGGGGCACACCCATAAACACTATATCCACTCTTGCCCCATGGAGCCTTAGTCCAGCACTCGTGCTGCCCTCTTGTGTACACCCAGCAGAATGCAGCTGAGCACAGGTATTCACAAGCTCCCAGTAGAGTCATCCCAGACAAAGAGAGAAACCCCTTCCACTTGCAAAGCCAAATGGGGTATCCCCCCCACTGGAAAGAACAGATGTCTAGGGCACTCTAAGTCAATTTCAACCTTGCTGTCCATGGGCCACAAATCCCAGAGTTCTCCTCATTCCACAGAATCACTACACTCAACTATGGGCTTTGCTGCCACCTTGTGGACAAACAGCAGAATGCAGCTGAGCTCCCCCATGCCACTCCTCTTTGAGTCTACACAGAAAATTACATACAGCATGGGACTAGCAAAGGAAAGAACCCATCTGAGGACCACCTGGGAGAATGCACAACAGTGTCCAGAATATCCAATGTGCCATTCATATTTGAAAAACCACTTGTACAGTGGAAACTTCCTTTGTCATAGCACAACCCAGTTCCTAAGACCCTGCGTCAGGAATAAAGAAACAACAGTGGTAATCATAACTGAAACACACTCATGTACACATACACACACACAAACCTTCCCACAGAGACGCACACACTTTTCCCTGAAATAACGTGGATTGGTGTTGCTGTTTTGCACTCAAGTAAAAGGTCAAAGTTTCATGGGTGCAGGGGAGAAGTGTTAAGTTTCTGGCATATGAAGGTGAGAAGTGCCTAGAGCAGATCAAAAGTTACATGGACAACTAAGGGAGCATGGGTTGCAGGCACAGCTGTTGGAGATGCCAGGGAACTATGTGGAAGCCAAGGACCCCTTTTTGAGCCCCTGCTCACCACTTACCCAGCTAGGGAAAAGCTGGGCTAGTATCAAATCAGAACTGTCTCTCTTTCTCTCTTCCTGATTGGGCCCTGCTCTCTCAATTTACGACTGTTTCCTTCTCCTCAGTAAGAAAGTTACAAATGATGTACAGAAATACAGGGAAAGTGGAAAAAATTACCCCTGTGACCACTATGACATGTAATTGTTGACTGTAAACCATTCATCCCTCAAGAAAGAACAGAATAAATATTTGTGAGGTTAAAATCATTGTAGGTTAAATAGGGAACATTCTTTAGAGCCATGCAATACCAATCCATTGTGCATTGGATGTCACTGTCAAAAACAGTGTAGTAATAGTTGTAGTAGTGTGTAGTATCTGCAAAAGGAAATGTATTGTGTGTCAAAAGTTCCCTTCAATTTAAGAGAAAATCTATCAGCAGAAGAAATGACCCCTCATGTGATATGGGACTAAATAAATTAATAAATATGCAAATGAATGGGGATGATCTAGGAGGATTTGAATAAAATAAAACCAAAAACCACAGGAAGACCTGATTACAGCAGAAATATAGAAAACGTCTGCTGAGAAACAGAGGGCTTCTTCAAAACTTCCCTGACACTTCAGGGTCCAGGCAAATTAAGAATTCCCAAGAATGAAAAGAAAGACATACGTATTGAAGCTTACACTAGCAAATGGAGGCAAGTTCTGTGCTATGATAACTACAATGAGGATACTGATAGAAAGGCTATTGGAAATGCTCCTGGACGGTTTATAATTTATAATTGTAGTGAATCCTGCTCCAACTATGTGACCAATTATTTATGAATAAGAAAGCTGTTATAAATGTGGTAATTCTGCATTAAGATCAAATAAAAAGGTCAACAACTCTAAAAATGACTGATATATATATATGTATATATTTACATATATTTATGTGTATCTTTATTATAAACTCTTTGGGATACTGGCATGGCTATGCAGAGACAGAGTATGGCTTGTGTCAGAGAGGCTTACAAAGCTGAGGCTCCAGAAACCTAGGTGAAATCGCCAACAAAACAAGTGACTCTCTTTGTATATCAGGGCCTGTCAGTAAAATAAGTATGTAAGTAAAATATTAATGAGTGCAGACAGAGAGAGTGAGAGCCCGTGAGAGTCAGAGACAGAGAAGGCAAGAAGAGAAATAGAAGAGTGGGAAAGAGATCAGAATTCAAAAACCTCACACTCTGTGTTCATACATGACAGGTTCAAACCTGGGTTGTCAAGATTGTAAGGCAGCAGTCTCATGTCCACAGACACCAGACCACCCTAGCCTTCACCATATGTGTGTAGTATTTACGACAAGAAATGTATTGTGAGTGTAAACTTCCCTTCAATTATAAGAGAAAAATCTATCAAGCAGAATAAATGACCCCTCATGTAATATAGGACTAAATAAAAAAATAAATATGCAAATAAATGGGGATGATCTAGGAGGATTTGAAAAAAAAATGAAAAATAAAAACAAAAAGCACAAGAAGACCTGATTACAGTAGAAAATGGAAACCATCTGCTGAGAAACAGAGGGCTGCTTCAAAAATTCAGAGACACTTCAGAGTCCAGGGAAATTAATATGTCAGGAGAATGAAAACAAACTCATATGTACTGAAGCTTACACTAGTGAAAGGAGGCAAGTTCTGTACTATGATAATTACAATAAGGATGCTGATAGAAATGCTATTAGAAATGCTACTGGAAGGTTCTATTATTTATATGTGTATTGTATCCTGCTCCAACTAGGTGGCCAATTATTAATGAAAAAGGAAGCTGTTATAAATGTGTTAATTCTGATAAAGATCAATTACATAGGACGACAATTCTAACAATGACAGATATATATATATATATATATATATATATACATATATGGATGTATATGTTTATTATAAAATCTGAGAGATACTGCAATGGATATGAGGAGACAGAATATGGCTTGTGTCAGAAATATACAAAACTGTGGCTCCAGAAGCCTAGGTTATATCACCAACAAAACAAGCCAGATCTCAGCAGTGCTCTAGTAACTCTCTTTATATATCTGGGCCTGTCAGTAAAATAAGTATATAAGTAAAATATCAATGATTGAATACAGAGTGTGTGAGAGCATGTGAGAGTTAGAGACAGAGAAGGCGAGAAGAGAAATAGATGAGTTGGAAAGTGACCAGAAGTCAAAAACCTCCTACAATGTGTTCATTGATGACAGGTTCAAACCTGGCTTGTAGAGATTGTAAGGCAGAAGCTCTCATGCCCACAGACCCCATACAGCCCCAGCCTTCACCATATGCTGTACTACCAGACCTGACAGTAATGTGTGTGTGAGTGTGTGTCTGTCTGTCTCTGTGTGTCTGTGTGTACTCAGAGCTCACCTATAGTAGTCTCCGAGCATGGGTGTCAAGGTAGCCAGCCTCACCTGCAACTTATGTACAGAGAACGTAGCTGGACAGGGCAAGCCAGCTAGCCCAGATTGTGGCTAAGCAAGAATGCACATGCAAAGGGACTCTCATATCTCCCTCTCCTGAGTTCCTGATTCAATCCCATGCCTCACTATCATCCAAACACAGACAACTGGGTAAGCTGGGGCACCCCACAGAATTCAGGGGTATGAGGCTGAGTAGGCAGTCACGTTTGGCTGCCTAATCAGCCTCCAGACTCTCAGTCCACTGCTCAGGGCAGCAGATTACAAGCCCAGAATGAACCCAGAAAGAGCTGTGTTTCAACATAGATGGGAACTGTGTTTGACCAAATAATAGTGGATGAATCCGGCCCCTTACACCTACCCTTTGGGTCCAGCTAAGGCAATTGCTCCTTGTCCTCACAATCCCTGATCATGGTGTCCTGGTGTCCACACATCACACTCAGAGAGATTCCCAGAAATAGGCATGCATGAGTGTCCCATACAAAGTTGCTCTGCTTGCAGGAAGCACAAACTCCATGGGCCCTTGCTATGATGAGAGACAAAAGGAAGATGGATGCCTCCATTGGATGAATTAGTAGTTTCCAGTGGAGATCACAGCCCTGCCCCTCACCTTATGGCCTGGCTTCTGCTAATAAAGGCAATTGGAAACACCTGTTACCACTTGGCGCCTGAGGACATACTCAGGAATCCCTCCAGGAGTTAGGAGGCTGGCAGACCTCCTGACCCCGGGAAAGCTGTGCTCCTAGCTGGGAGGGCTTTTGGGCCGGAGGTGAGAATATTCCCTAGATACAAGAAAGAACTTCAGGTTTCAAAAGGATTTGAAACCCCAGGAGGCACTTGGAAAAGACATTTCACAGCCATCAAAACACCCTCTTTCTGAACCCTGGAAGCTTCCGTTTTGCGTGGAAAATCAGCACACTGGTGTGGCCATCAGTACCACAGATCATTTACATTTGGCCCAATAGAGGGAAAGAACAATGTGTGTGCCAGGGTGGTAGAGTTTCACTTCTCTTCACCTGGGCTCTCATGGAATAAGGACAAGTATGTGGTGCAGGAAATTGAGGAGGGCTGCATTTAGGCTGAGTGTTAGCCACAGGGTCCTGGAGAATGGGAGTCAAGCACAGAGGGCCGGGACAGCTGCAGCTGGAGATGTACATATGCCTGTTACCTGCAGCAGGAACGCTTTCTCCTCAGTTCCCCTCTGTAATACACCATATGCACAAGACTAAGTAATCTAAAGGGAAAAGAAAGGATAATTTAAACACCAGGAAGACGAAGTTCACGATGCATGCACTGACTTACACGAAGGGTCCAGTGAAGAAGGCACGCAGAGACAGTCAGAGAGACAGAATGACAGTGACGGATAAGGACAGAAGTTCTGGCCCTGTGTTGATCTGTGCCAGAGCACTGAAGACAAACCCTCCATGCCCATGCATACTTCTAACAAGTGGCATTGTTATTTTATGTTTGTGAGGAAAGTTTCCACTTAGAAAATCTAGGTCTTAGCCCACTCTGAGAAGCAACACTTGGCCTGCAGCCCACTCTCCAAAACTGCCCTCGCCTCTCCAATTTTGGAGTAGTATTAGTGATGCTCCAGCCAAGATGCAGGCTGGCATATTGCATCTTCCTGGTCGAGCCTCAGACTGTCCTGTGTGCAGGGAACTGCACTCTGTCTATTTCTTCTTTGATTTAGTTTTGGGATAGGACTAGGTGGACAAAATGAGCAAGAGGGAAGTAGATGATTTGGCAGCGGTAGTTTGTGCTGAGAGAGATATGTAGAGTGATAAACGATATGGCTCTGTGAGTTGTCTCTCATGACTGTGGCTCAGAAGGACCAGGTGTATCCACTTTACTACCCTAATCCAGAGCTGTGCAGGTCTCTAGCTAAAAAATATTTTCAGACGTCTACATGTTACATATATATATATGAGAGAGAGAGAGAGAAAGACTGATGCAGTCATTTTCTACAATGGATTCGATATGCCATTCAGACAATTGATTTCTAAAACCTGGAGACAAACTGTGCATCAGGGAAAGAACTGTCCAGAGGAGTAAAATCTCCAAATCATTAGCTATATGCAGCTCCATCGGGACAGATCGAAAAAGGCTCCAGAAGGAACTCATCCAGGAGACTCTCCACATGGACAGGAACCACAAGTTTTCTAGTCTGGCAACACACACAGGGCAGCTGCTAGTTCTCAGTTCAAGCCACGGAGCAAAAACCTCTCCCTCTTCAGTGTCTCAGAATTCAAAAACCTCCTACACTGGGTTCATTGATGACAGGATCAAACCTGGCTTGTAGAGATTGTAATGTAGCATTTCTCATACCCACAGATCCCTGACAGCCCCAGCCTTCACCATATAGTCTACTACCAGACCTGACAGTAATGTGTGTGTTTGTCTGTCTGTCTGCCTGTGTGTGTCTGTGTGTGCTAAGTCTCACCTGTAGTATTCTCAGAGCCTGGATGGCAAGGTAGCCAGCCTCACCTGCAACTTATGTACAGAGAACCTAGCTGGTCAGGGCAAGCCAGTTAGCCCAGATTCTGGCTAAGCAAGAATGCACATGCAAAGGGACTCTCATGTCTGAATCTCCTGAGTTCTCTATTCAATCCCATGCCTCACTATCTATCATCCAGGGAAGCTGGAGTACCCCTCAGAATTCAGGGGCATGAGCCTGTCAAGTCACGTTTGGCTGCTTACTCAGCCTCCAAGCTCTCAGTCCACTGCTCAGGGCAGCAGTTTACAAGCACAGAAATTACCCAGAAAGAGCTGTGTTTCAACATAGATGGGAACTGTGTTCGACCAAACAATAGTGGATGAACCCGGTCCCTTACACCTACTCCTTGGCCTCACATCCCTGATAATGGTGTCCTGGTGTCCGCACATCACACTCAGAGAGATTCCCAGATGTAGGCATGCATTAGTGTCCCATACAAAGTCGCTCTGCTTGCAGGAAGCACAAACTCCCCGGGCCCTAGCTATGGACAGACAATAGAAAGATGGATGCCTCCATATGCTGAATTCGGAGCTTCCAGGGGATATCACAGCCCAGCCCCTCACCTGAGGGACTGGTTGCTGCTAATAAAGGCAATTGGAAACACCTGTTACCACTTGGGCCCTGAGGACATACTCAGGAATCCCTCCAGGAGCTAGTGGGATGGCAGACCTCCTGACCCCGGGATAGCTGTGCTCCTAGTTGGGCAGGCCTTCTGGCAAGAGGTGAGAATATTACCTAGATACAAGAAAGAACTTCAGGTTTCAAAAGGATTTGAAACCCCATGAGGAAGTAGGAAAAGAATTTTCACAGCCTTCAAAACACCCTCTTTCTGAACCCTAAAAGCTTCCATTTTGCATGGAAAATATGGACACTGGTGTGGCAATCAGTACCACAGATACTTTACATTCGACCCAATAGAGGAAAATCACAATGTGTGTGCCAGGTGGATAGAGTTTCACTTCTCTTGACCTGGGCTCTCATGGAATAAGGAGAAGGATGCGGTGCAGGCAATAAAAGAGGACTGCATTTAGGCTGAGTGTCAGCCTCAGGGCCCTGGAGAATGGGAGTCAAGCACAGAGGGTCTGGAGAGCTGCAGCTGGAGATGGACATATGCCTGTTACCTGAAGCAGGATCGCTGTCTCCTCAGTTCCCCAATGTACTACGCCATATGCAGGAGACTGAATAATCCAAAGGACAAAGAAAGGAAAATTTCAACACCAGGAAGTCCGAGTTCACGATGCATGCACTGACTTCCATAAGGGCCCAGTGAAGAAGGCACATAGAGACAGTAAGAGAGACAGGAAGACAGAGACACAAAAGGACTGAAATTCTGGCCCTGTGTTGATCAGTGCCAGAGCACTGAGGACAAACCCTCCATGCCTATGCATACTTCTTACAAGTGGCATTGCTATTTTAGGTTTTTGAGGGAAGGTAACACTTAGAACATCTAGGTATTAGCCACTCTGAGAAGCAACACTTGGCCTGCAGCCCACTCTCCAAAACTGCCCCTTCCTCTCCAAATTGGAAGTAGTCTTAGTGATGCTCCAGCCAACATGCAGGCTGTCATATTGCATCTCCCTGGTCCAGACTCAGCCTGTCCTGTGTCCAGGGAACTGCACTTTGTCTATTTATCTTTGATTTACAGTTTTGGTATAGGACTCGGTGGACAAAATGAGCAAGAGGGAAGTAGATGATTTGGCAGCGGTAGTTTGTGCTGAGAGAGATTTGTAGAGTGATAAATGATATTGCTCTGTGAGACATCTCTCATGACTGTGGCTCAGAAGGGCCAAGTTTATCCGCATTACTACCCTAATCCAGAGCTGTGCAGGTCTCTAGCTAAAAATAGTTTCAGATCTCTCCATGTTACATATATATATATATATATATATATATATATAGAGAGAGAGAGAGAGAGAGAGAGAGAGAGAGAGAGAGAGAGACAGAAAGAAACTGATGTAGTCATTTTCTACAATGGATTCGATATGACATTCAGACAATTGATTGCTAAAACCTGGAGAGAAACTGAGCATAGGAAAAGAATTGTCCAAAGGAGTAAAATCTCCAAATCATTCGCTATATGCAGCTCCAATGGGACCTAGTGAAAAAGGCTTGAGAAGGAACTCATCCAGGAGACTCTCTACATGGACTGGCACCACAAGTTTCCTAGTCTGGCTACACACACAGGGCAGCTGCTAGTTCCCAGTGCAAGCCTCAGGGCAAAAACCTCTCCCTCTTCAGTGTCTTTACATCTGAAAATAAGAATAGTGACCATTGGCCAAGGAGAGCTACAATGTTGTCAATATTGAGCTGTAAATCAGAATGTGCCAAGTGTTTTGCACAAAAACACCTGTGCCACAGTGATTCTGTTGTTCTCTCTCTCTCCTTTCCTCACATACACACACAAACACACACTCTCAGAGTTACACATACGCACACATCCACAGAGGCACAGGCACAAACGGAGTTATACACACGTACACTTGCCAGCTTCTGCAAGGCAGGGCCCTGGGTGAACTCTGCTTCGCACTTCCTGCAAGCACGCCCAGCCTTTTAAGGCCAGCTCTGAGCTCCCATTGTCGGGCTTACTTCAGAAGGCCCGCAGACAGGGCACCAGCCATGCTCTGATATGCCAGAGGCCTAGGCCACACCCAGAACACCTGCCAGAAATATAATTGGCCAGTGTGCTAGGACACACCCAGGAGACCCCAGACAGCCCCAGCAGAATGCAGCTATGTTTACAAGCAAACAATTTAAAGATTTTTGTTCCCTCTGGAATATTACTCATACCATGGGCATTCCCTACAATCCACAGGGACAAGGCATTGTCAAGAGGGCCCATCAAACTCTGAAGGCTCAACTAAATAAAGATAAGGGAGGAACATATCCCCCAAATATCCAGCTAGCAAAAGCCTTAACTACATTAAATCTCTTTAATATTTACAATAACTCGGCCTTACCCCCTATTATTCTTCACTGGCAAACACCATCTACCCTCCCATCTATTAAGGTCAAATGGAGAGACCCACTCAATAAAGTTTGGAAAGGGCCTGACCCATTATTGACCATGGGAAGGGGTTTCGCATGCATTTTCCCTGAAAATTTCTCTAAACCTGTCTGGGTTCCTGCCCTCCATGTCCGACAATACCGGCAGGATGGCGCTGTTATTCCTGAAGAACAAGAAATACTACAAGAGGACCAGATGCAGGATACATCCCAGGATACATAATATGGCATGGCAGAACCTACAAAAGTTGGCTCACAGAGCCCTCTTTCCTACCCCTTCCCTGAATGTCTTATGTTATGAATGGCCAGTTGTGTTTTGTGAGTGTGCTGAATGACCAAAAATTTTTGTTTGACCCATCTGCTCAGAAGTACTCTAAATGTTAAAACCATTGATACTAACATGCATAAACTCTCTAAGTAACCTGATTCTGCTTATAGTCCAAAGTCAATTATAGTAAACCTCTAACTTGTTACAAGTTTTATTGTTTTTCACAAGTAAGTGATTACAGCTATCAAGCCTTCATATGAGGAATCATCTGTTCATATGGTAAGGTATTAAACTGTAAGAAGTTCCTCCATATCCAACCTATGTGAATTAGCAACATTCACATATTCTTGTAAACTTAACTGGTGTATCTTGTCTTGCCACCATAGGCCTGCCTTTGTCAGCCAACAATTTAAAGATGTTTCTCTTTATAAGATCACCCATGCCACGGACATCCTCTACTACCCCCAAAGACAAATGGCTGTTCCCCTGGACATCACATTCACTGACTGCTTCCCTTAGACTTGAGATATGATCATACCTCTTCATATCAATGGATACATTCCCCCTTCCTTACCTGTATACCCTTAGTTGTGGGACCCTAGCTTGTTTTACTTCTTCTGCTCACAATAGGTCCTATAATTCTTTTTTTTTCAACATTTTAAATTTATTTATTAATGAGAAAGAGAGAAAGAACCAGACTCACTCTGGTACATGTGCTGCTAGGGATTGAACTCAGGACCTCATGCTTAAGAGTCCAAGGCTTTAGTCACTGTATCACCTCCCGGACCACAGTCCTATAATTCTTAACAAGCTCATGGCCTTTTGCAGCAACAGATTGATGCCATAAAGATGCAACCTATACAAAGTCACTATCATAGGCTGGACATGGCAGAATATTGAGTTGCTGTGGAGGATTTGCCCCCCTCCATCAGAACGTCCATCATGTAGAGGGCTGGCTAGCCAATGACGGGTAAGAGGAAACTAGCGCTATCCAGTCAATCTAAGACAGGGCATCTGGTACTACTGGGCAAAAATGACCAGGTGTTCCAATGACGGGTAAGACGGAAGGCTGATCCCCAACCTAAGACAGGCACAGTCCACCCTGCTACAAAACAAAGTCAGCCAAACATCAAAACATGATATAAGACAGGGGGACATGTGGGGAGCCACATGTGCCCTCAAGGTTGCTATTGGCATGGCCATAGAGTTTATGTTAAAAGATAGTTCCTGGGAATCGGGTGGTGGCGCAGCGGGTTTAGCAAGAAATGGCTTGAGGATCCCAGTTTGAGCCCCCGGCTTTTCACCTGCAGGAGAATCACTTCACAGGCGGTGAAGCAGGTCTACAGGTATCTTTCTCTCCCTCTGTCTTGCCCTCCTCTCTCCATTTCTCTCTGTTCTATCCAACAACCACAATATCAGCAATAATAACAATATAATTACAACAAGAACAACTAGGGCAACAAAAGGCAAGATACAAAAAAAAAGGGATAAGATAGTTCCCGCTTCACTACACCTTAGAGTCTTTGTTAAAAGATAAGGTCTTTTTCCCCATGAATCACCTAGGACCTTTCAGATAAACGGCTGACTACCATGACAAATAATATAAAATATAATCATAAATGAATAGGAAAGATACATCCCCCAATACTCAGTTGGTCAAGGCACCAAACCTCTTTTTCTATAAAGCATTCAAATCAGATGCCCTGCTAACCACGAGAAGCAGATTGTTTATGTTTCTTTCACAGGAATCCCGGAAAAACCATCTGAACCCCTGCACACCCTGACGTCACTCACTAGATGGCACGACTACCGTGGCACACCCCCCGAAACCCTAGATGTCACTCAACGCAATCTGAAGAACCTGATACACAAACTCCAAGGACAGAACTTTCTTCATGTCTGGTTACCGTTCCTGCTTCTGACCTGCTTGTTACCTTTTGGCAGTTACAGCTAGCTATCTACAAAAGAACAACATTTAGCGGCTGACCTCCCTCATGCAGCATTGCATCCCATGCCAATTCTTCCCCTAGCCATCTACTTCGGACTGAGACTTGTATCGGACTTTCTGACATACCCTATATACATTTTACACAATTTTGAAGCAGCTTATTTCCCTTCACGCGGCTGGTTTTTCATAGACTGATCCTGAGTAATTCATAGACTTTACAGACTGTTGCCTTGAGGACTATACAATGCCAAATAGCCCCTCTGTTTAGTGGGTCATGCCTCCTGCCTCCCCCTCATTATGTACCCTTGCCCCTTTCCCGACCCAAACAGGGAATGCTCCTTTACACACCAATGCTTCCCTTCACACCACACCGGCTTTTACTTCTCCCCTACTTGTCTCTTCCTGTTTTGTTATATCATTTAGGCTTATGCCCAAAAGGTTTATGCCCCATGATAGTCTTTTATAGACTTTGTACATATTATGCTATTACTAGGTAGAAAGATAAAAAAGATGTAGAGATATTGTGAAGAGATGGTTGAGCAGGCTGCGCTTAAACCTATGAGATGAGTCTCTCCAGGTAAGTCTCTCTCTCTAAAGAGGGGTTGAGCACAGGAGGACGCATAAATCTCACAAGGTTGGCAGCCATTTAAGCCTTCCCTCCTCCACAGAAAGTCCTACATCTTCCCACCTGAGCATGGCATTCGTCTAAAACATTTAAGCCTGCTCCATTCCATTTTTCTTTACTGGGTCCATTTAGATATAAAGGGATAGGAGGAGATGTTGAAAACAGACTTCAACATATGCTCTACTACCAGACTAGACAGTAATGTGTGTGTGTATGTGTGTGTGTGTGTGTGTGTGTGTGTGTGTGTGTCTGTCTGTCTGTCTGTGTCTGTGTGTGGTCAGAGCTCACCTATAGTATTCTCAGAGCATGGTTGGAAGGTAGCCAGCCTCACCTGCAACTTATGTACAGAGAACCTAGCTGGTCAGGGAAAGCCAGCTAGCCCAGATTCTGGCTAAGCAATAATGCACATGCAAAGGGACTCTTATGTCTCCCTCTCTTGAATTCCCGATTAAATCTCATGCCTCACTATCATCCAAACTGCCAACGGGGTAAGGTGGGGCACCCCTCAGAATTCAAGGGCAGCAGCCTGTCCATTCACGTTTGGCTGCCTAATCAGCCTCCAGACTCTCAGTCCACTGCTCAGGGCAGCAGATTACAAGCCAAGAATGAACCCAGAAAGAGCTGTGTTTCAACATAGATGGGAACTGTGTTTGACAAAACAATAGTGGATGAACCCGTCCCCTTACACCTACCCTTTGGGTTCGGCTAAGGAAATTGCTCCTATGGCCTCACAATCTCGGATCATTGTGTCCTGGTTTCCACACATCACACTCAGAGAGATTCCAAGAAGTAGGCAGGCATGAGTGTCCCATACAAAGTCGCTCTGCTTGCAGGAAGCACAAACTCCCTGGGCCCTTGCTATGGAGAGACAAAAGGAAGATGGATGCCTCCATTGGATGAATTAGGAGCTTACAGTGGAGATCACAGCCCCGACCCCTACTTCAGGGCCTGGCTGCTGCTAATAAAGGTAATTGGAAATACCTGTTACCACTTGGAGCCTGAGATCATACTCAAGAATCCCTCCAGGAGCTAGCAGACTGGCAGACCTCCTGACCCCGGAATAGCTGTGCTCTGAGTTGGGAGGGCCTTTGGGCCAGAGGTGAGAATATTCCCTAGATACAAGAACGAACTTCAGGTTTCAAATGGATTTGAAACCCCAGGAGGCACTTGGAGAAGACATTTCACAGCCATAAAAACATGCTCTGTCTGAACCATGGAAGCTTCCGTTTTGCAAGGAAAATCTGGACACTGGTGTGGCCATCAGTACCAGAGATCCTTTACATTCGGCCCAATAGAGGGAAAGCACAATGTGTGTGCCAGGGTGGTAGAGTTTCACTTCTCTCGACCTGGGCTCTCATGGAATAAGTACAAGTATGTGGTGCAGGAAATTGAGGAGGGCTGCATTTAGGCTGATTGTCAGCCACAGGGCCCTGGAAAATGGGAGTCAAGCACAGAGGGCCTGGACAGCTTCAGCTGGAGATGGACATATGCCTGTTAGCTGCAGCAGGAACGCTGTCTCCTAAGTTCTCCTCTGTACTACGCCATATGCACAAGACTAAGTATTCCAAAGGGCAAAGAAAGGAAAATTTCAACACCAGGAAGACCGAGTTCACGGTGCATGCACTGAATTCCACGAAGGGTCCAGGGGAAAAGGCACATAGAGACAGAGAGACAGGATGACAGTGACTGAAAAGGACAAATTCTGGCCCTGTGTTAATCAGTGTCAGAGCACTGAAGACAAACCCTCCATGCCCATGCATACTTCTTACAAGTGGCATTGTTATTTTATGTTTGTGAGGAAAGGTTACACTTAGAACATCTAGATCTTAGCCCACTCTGATAAGCAACACTTGGCCTGCAGTCCACTCTCCAAAACTGTCTTTGCCTCTCCAAATTGGAAGTAGTTTTAGTGATGCTCCAGACAAATGCAAGCTGGCGTATTTCATCTCCCTGGTCCAGCCTCAGCCTGTCCTGTGTGCAGGGAAGTGCACTATGTCTATTTCTTCTTTGATTTACAGTTTTGGGATAGGACTCGGTGGACAAAAAGAGCAAGAGGGAAGTAGATGATTTGGCAACTGTAGTTTGTGCTGAGAGAGATTTGTAGAGTGACAAGAGGTAAAGGAATGGCTCTGTGAGATGTCTCTCATGACTGTGGCTCAGAAAGGCCAGGTGTATCCAAATTACTACCCGAATCCAGAGCTGTGCAGGTCTCTAACTAAAATATATTTTCAGACCTCTATATGTTATATATATATATATATATATATATATATATATATATATATATATATATATATATATAGAGAGAGAGAGAGAGAGAGAGAGAGCAAGACATTGATGTAGTCATTTTCTACTATGGACGAGATATGACATTCAGACAATTGATTGCTAAAACCTGGAGAGTAACTGTGCATCAGGAAAAGAATTGTCCAAAGGAGTAAAATCTCATCCAGGAGACCCTCCACATAGACAGGCACCACAAGTTTCCTAGTCTGGCAACACACACAGGACAGCTCCTAGTACCCAGTGCAAGCCTCAGGGCAAAATCCTCTCCCTCTTCAGTGTCTTTACATCTGAAAAGAAGAAAAGTGACCAAGGGCCAAGGAGAGCTACAATGGTGACAATATTGAGATGTAAATCAGAATGTGCCAATTGTTTTGCACAAAATCACCTGTGCCACAGTGATTCTGTTGTTCTCTCTCTCTCCCTCCCTCACATACACACACGAACACACACTCTCACAGTTACACACACTCACAAATCCACAGAGGCACTGGCACAAACGGAGTTATACACATGCACACTGGACAGATTCTGCAAGGCAGGGCCCTGGGTGAACCCTGCTTCACACTTCCTGCAAGTACACCCAGCCTTTTAAGGCCAGCTCTGAGCTCCCATTGTAGGGCTTACTTCAGAAGGCCTGCAGACAGGGCACCAGCCATGCTCTGATATGCCAGAGGCCTAGGCCACGTCCAGAAACCCTGCCAGCCTTATCATTGACCAGTTTGCAAGGACAAGCCCAGGAGTGTCAAGGCTACTAGTCAGTGATTGGCCAGCAATTTGCGCACCGCCCACACGGTCCTGTAGCAGGCTCATTGGGAAGCCTCTGGAAGGCACCCCAACAGTCACTTCTGCTGGAAAGAGATGAGAATTCAAAAACCTCCTACACGGTGTTCATTGATGACACGTTCAAATTTGGCTTGTAGAGATTGTAAGGCAGCAGCTCTCAGGTCTACAGACCCCCGACAGCCCCAGCCTTCACCATATTGTGTACTAACAGACCTGAGAGTAATGTGTGTGTGTGTGTCTGTCTGTCTGTCTGTCTGTCTCTCTGTGTCTGTGTTTGCTGAGAGCTCACCTATAGTAGTCTCAGAGCATGGGTGAGAAGGTAGCCAGCCTCACCTGCAACTTATGTACAGAGAACCTAGCGGGTAGGGAAAGCAATAATGCACATGCAAAGGGAATCTCATGTCTCCCTCTCCTGAATTCCCGATTCAATCTCATGCCTCACTATCATCCAAACACTGCCAACAGGTTAAGCTATGGCAACCCTCAGAATTCAAGAGCAGGAGCCTGTCCAGTCACATTTGGATGCCTACTCAGCCTACAGACTCTCAGTCCACTGCTCATGGCAGCAGATTACAATCCCAGACTGAACCCAGAAAGAGCTGTGTTTCAACATGGATGGGAACTGTGTTTGACCAAACAATAGTTGATGAACCCGGCCCTTCACAACTACCCTTTGGGTCCGGTTAAGGCAATTGCTCCTGTGGCCTCACAATCCCTGATCATGGTGTCCTGATGTCCACACTTCACACTCAGAGAGATTCCCAGAAGTAGGCATGCATGAGTGTCCCATACAAAGTCACTCTGCTTGCACGATGCACAAGCTCCCAGGGCCCTTGCTATGGAGAGACAAAAGGAAGAAGGATGCCTCCATTGGCTGAATTAGGAGCTTCCAGTGAGATCACAGCAGGGCCCCTGAACAGAGGGCATGGCTGATGTTAATAAAGGCAGTTGGAAACACCTGTTACAACTTGGGGCCTGAGGACATACTCAGGAATCCCTCCAGGAGCTAGCAGGCTGGCAGAACTCCGGACCCAGCGATAGCTGTGCTCCTAGTTGGGATGGACTTCGGGCCAGAGGTGAGAATATTCACTAGATACAAGAATGAACTTCAGGTTTCAAAATGAATTGAAACCCCAGGAGGCACTTGGAAAGACATTTCACAGCCATCAAAACACCCTCTTTCTGAATCCTGGAAGCTTCCGTTTTGCATGGAAAATCTGGATACTGGTGTGGCCATCAGTACCACAGATCCTTTAAATTCTGCCCAATAGAGGGAAAGCACAATGTGTGTGTCAGGGTGGTAGAGTTTCACTTCTCTTGACCTGCGCTCTCATGGAATAAGGACAAGGATGTGGTGCAGGAAATTGGGAGGGCTGCATTTAGGCTGAGTGACAGCCACAGGGCCCTGGAGAATGGGAGTCAAGCACAGAGGGCCTGGACAGCTGCAGATGGAGATGGACATATGCCTGTTACCTGCAGCAGGAAAGCTGTCTCCTAAGTTCTCCCCTGTACTTCGCCATATGCACGAGACTAAGTAATGCAAAGGGTAAAGAAAGGAAAATTTCAACACCAGGAAGACAGAGTTCACGATGCATGCACTGACTTCCACGAAGTGTCCAGGGAAGAAGGCACATAGAGACAGTCCGAGAGGCAGAATGACAGTGTCAGAAATGGACAAATTCTGGCCCTGTGTTGCTCAGTTCCAGAGCACTGAAGACAAACCCTCCATGCCCATGCATACTTCTTACAAGTGGCATTGTTATTTTATGTTTGTGAGGAAAGGTTACACTTAGAACATCTAGGTCTTAGCCCACTCTGATAAGCAACAATGGCCTGCAGCCCACTCTCCAAAACTGCCCTCGCCTCTCGAATTTGGAAGTAGTCTTAGTGATGCTACAACCAGGATGCAGGCTGGCGTATTGCAGCTTCCTAGTCCAGCCTCAGACTGTCCTATGTGCAGGAAACTGCACTATGTTTGTTTCTTCTTTGATTTACAGTTTGCGGATAGGATTCGGTGGACAAAAAGAGCAAGAGGGAGATATAGGATTTGGCAGCGGTAGTTTGGGCTGAGAGAGAATTGTAGAGTGATTAGAGGAATACGAATGGCTCTGTGAGATGACTCTCATGACTGTGGCTCAGAAGGGCCAGGTATATCCGCATTACTACCCTAATCCAGAGGTGTGCAGGTCTCTAGCTAAAAAATATTTTCATATCACTACTTGTTACATATATATATATATATATATATATATATATATATATATATATATATAGAGAGAGAGAGAGAGAGAGAGTGATGTAGTCATTTTCTACAATGGATTCTATATGACATTCAGAAAATTGATTGTTAAAACCTGGAGAGAAACTGTGCATCAGGAAAAGAATTGTCCAAAGAAGTAAAATCTCAAAATCATTAGCTATATGCTGCTCCAACGGGACAGAGCAAAAAAGGTTCGAGAAGGAACTCATCAAGGAGACTCTCCACATGGACAGACACCACAAGTTTCCTAGTATGGCAACAGAAACAGTGAATCTCGTAGTTCCCAGTGCAAGCCTCAGTGCAAAAACCTCTCCCTCTTCAGTGTCTTTATATCTGAAAAGAAGAAAAGTGACCAAGGGGCAAAGACAGCTACAATGGTGTCAATATTGAGCTGTAAATCAGAATGTACCAAGTGTTTTGCAAAAAATATCACTTTATTATAAACTCTGAGTGATACTGGCATGGAAATGAGGAGACAGAATATGGCTTGTGTCAGAAAGACTTACAAACTGAGGCTCCAGTAACCTAGGTGATATCGCCAACAAAACAAGCCAGAGCTCAGCACTGCTCTGGTAACTCTCTTTGTATATCTGGGCCTGTCAGTAAAATAAGTATATAAGTAAAATTTTAATGAGTGAAGACAGAGTGTGTGAGAGCATGTGAGAGTTAGAGACAGAGAAGGCGTGAAGAGAAATAGATGAGTTGGAAAGAGACCATAATTCAAAAACCTCCTACACTGTGTTCATTGATGACAGGTTTAAACCTGGCTTGTAGATATTGTAAGGCAGCAGCTCTCATGCCCACAGACCCCAGACAGCTCCATCCTTCACCATATGCTGTACTACCAGAACTGACAGTAATGTGTGTGTGTATCTGTCTGGCTGTATGTGTGTGTCTGTGTGTGCTCAGACACACCTATAGTAGTCTCTGAGCATGGGTGGCAAGGTAGCCAGCCTCACCTGCAACTTATGTACAGAGAACCTAGCTGGTTAGGGAAAGCCAGCTAGCCCAGATTATGGCTAATCAAGAATGCATATGCAAAAGGACTCCCATGTCTCTCTCTCCTGAGTTCCCGATTCAATCTCATGCCTCAATATCATCCAAACACTGCCAATGGGGGAAACTGGGGCACCCCTCAGAATTCAGGGGCAGGACCCTGTCTAGTCACGTTTGGCTGCATACTCACCCTCCAGGCTCACAGTACACTTCTCAGAAGACAGCAGAATACAAGCCCAGAAAGAACCCAGAAAGAGCTGTTTCTCAACATAGATGGGAACTGTGTTTGATCAAACAGTAGTGGATGAACTTGGCCCATTACACCTCCCATTTGGGTCCTGCTAAGGAAAATGCACCTGTGGCTTCACAATCCCTGATCATGGTGTCCTGGTGTCCACACATCACACTCAGAGATATCCAGAAGTAGGCATCCATGAGTGTCCCATACAAAGTCGCTCTGCTTGCAGGAAGCACAAACTCCCAGGCCCTTGCTATGGAGAGATAAAAGGAAGATGGATGCCTCCATTGGATGAATTAGGAGTTTCCAGTGGAGATCACAGCCCCGCACCTCACCTGAGGGCCTGGCTGCTGCTAATAAAGGCAATTGAAAACACCTGTTACCACTTGGGACCTGAGGACATAATACTCAGGAATCCTCCAGGAGCTAGCAGGCTGGCAGACCTCCTGACCCCAGGATAGTTGTGCTCCTAGTTGGGAGGGCCTTCTGGCCAGAGGTGAGAATATTCCTTAGATACAAGAAAGAACTTCAGGTTTCAAAAGAACTTGAAACCCCAAGAGGCACTTGGAAAAGACATTGCACAGCCATCAAAAGACCCTCTTTCAGAACCCTGAAGCTTCCGTTTTGCGTGGAAAATCTGGACACTGGTGTGGCCATCAGTACCACAGATCCTTTACATTTGGACCAATAGAGGGAAAGCACAATGTGTGTGGCAGGGGGATAGAGTTTCACTTCTCTTGACCTGGGCTCTCATGGAATAAGGACAAGGATACGTTGCAGGAAATTGAGGAGGGTTGCATTTACGCTGATTGTCAGCCTCAGGGCCCTGGAGAATGGGAGTCAAGCACAGAGAGCTTGGACAGCTGCATATATGCCTGTTACCTGCAGCAGGATCGCTGTCTCCTCAGTTCCCCCATGTACTACGCCATATGCAGGAGACTGAATAATCTGAAGGGCAAAGAAAGGAAAATTTCAACACCAGGAAGTCCAAGTTCGCGATGCATGCACTGACTGCCATAAGGGCCCAGTGAAGAAGGCACATAGAGACAGTCAGAGGGACAGGATGACAGAGACAGAAACGGACTGAAATTCAGGCCCTGTTTTTATCAGTGCCAGAGTACTGTAGACAAACCCTCCATGCCCATGCATACTTCTTACAAATCACTTTGTAATTTTATGTTTGTGAGGAAAGGTTACACTTAGAATATCTAGGTCTTAGCCCACTCTGAGAAGCAACACTAGGCCTGCAGCCCTCTCTCCAAAACTGCCCTCGCCTCTCCAATTTGGAAGTATTCTTAGTGATGCTCCAGCCACGTTGGAGGCTGGCGTATTGCAGCTTCCTGGTCCAGCCTCAGACTGTGCTGTTTGCAGGGAACTGCACTATGTCTATTTCCTCTTTGATTTACAGTTTTGGGATAGGACTCGGTGGACAAAAAGAGCAAGAGGGAAGTAGATGATTTGCAGCGGTAGTTTGTGCTGAAGGAGATTTGTAGAGTGTTAAGAGGTATAAGAATGGCTCTGTGAGATGTCTCTCATGACTGTGGCTCAGAAGGGCCAGGTGTATCCGCATTACTACCCTAATCTAGAGGTGTGAAGGTCTCTAGCTAAATAATATTTTCAGATCTCTACATGTTATATATATATATATATATATATATATATATAGAGAGAGAGAGAGAGAGAGAGAGAAGAGAAAGAGAGAGAGACTGATGTAGTCATTTTCTACAATGGATTCGATATGCCATTCAGACAATTGATTTCTAAAACCTGGAGAGAAACAGTGCATCGGGAAAATAATTTTCCAAAGGAGTAAAATCTCAAAATCATTAGCTATATGCAGCTCCAACCAGACATAGCGAAAAAGGCTCAGGAAGGAACTCATCTAGGAGACTCTCCACATGGACAGACACCACAAGTTTCCTAGTCTGGCAACAGACACAGTGCATCTGGTAGTTCCCAGTGCAATCCTCAGGGCAAAAACCTCTCCCTCTTCAGTGTTTTTTTTTTTACATCTGAAAAGAAGAAAAGTGACCAAGGGCCAAAGAGAGCTACAATGGTGTCAATATTGAGCTGTAAATCAGAATGTACATAGTGTTTTGCAAAAAAAATCACTTTATTATAAACTCTGAGTAATACTGGCATGGAAATGAGGAGACAGAATATGGCTTGTGTCAGAAAAACTTACAAACTGAGACTCCAGTAGCCTAGGTGAAATCGCCAACACAACAAGACAGAGCTCAGCAGTGCTCTGGTAACTCTCTTGTTATATCTGGGCCTGTCAGTAATATAAGTATATAAGTAAAATATTAATGAGTGAAGACAGAGTGTGTGAGAGTTAGAGACAGAGAAGGCGAGAAGAAAATAGAGGAGTTGGAAAGAGACCAGAATTCAAAATCCTCCTACACCGTGTTCATTGATGACAGGTTCAAAGCTGGCTTGTAGAGATTATAAGGCAGCAGCTCTCATGCCCACAGACCCCAGACAGCCCCAGCCTTCACCATATTCTGTACTACCAGACCTGACATGAATGTGTGTGAGTGTGTCTGTCTATCTCTCTGTCTGTCAGTGTGTGTCTGTGTGTGCTCAGAAGTCAACTATAGTAGTCTCAGAGCATGGGTGGCAAGGTAGCCAGCCTCACCTGCAACTTATGTACAGAGAACCTAGATGGTTAGGGAAATCCAGCTAGCCCAGATTCTGGCTAAGCAAGAATGCATATGCAAAGGGATTCTCATGTCTCACTCTACTGAGTTCCTGATTCAAACTCATGCCACACTATCATCCAAAAACTGCCAATGGGGGAAGCTGGAGCACCCCTCAGAATTCAGGGGCAGGACACTGTCCAGTCATGTTTGGTAGCATACTCAGCCTCCAGGCTCCCAGTCCACTTCTCAGTGGACAGCAGATTACAAAGCCAGAAAGAACCCAGAAAGAGCTGTTACTCAACATAGATGGGAACTGTGTTTGACCAAACAATAGTGGATGAACCCGGCCCCTAACACCTCCCCTTTGGGTCGGGCTAAGGCAATTGCTCCTTGTCCTCACAATCCCTGATCATGGTGTCCTGGTGTCCACACATCACACTCAGAGAGATTCCCAGAAGTCGGCATGCATGAGTGTCCCATACAAAGTTTCTCTGCTTGCAGGAAGCACAAAGTCCCCGGGCCATTGCTATGGAGAGACAAAAGGAAGATGGATGCCTCCATTGGCTGAATAAGGAGATTCCAGTGGAGACCAGAGCCCCGCCTCTCACCTGAGGGCCTGGCTGCTGCTAATAAAGGCAATGGGAAACACTGTTACCACTTGGGGCCTGAGGACATACTCAGGAATCCCTCCAGGAGCTAGCAGGCTGGCAGACCTCCTAACCCCGGGTTAGCTGTGCTCCTAGTTGGGAGGGACTTCGGGCCAGAGGTGAGAGTACTCCCTAGATACAAGAATGAACTTCAGGTTTCAAAAGGATTTGAAACCCCATGAGGCACTTGGAAAAGAAATTTCACAGCCAACAAAACACCCTCTTTCTGAACCCTGGAATCTTCTGTTTTGCATGGAATATCTGGACACTGGTGTGGCCATCAGTACCACAGATCCTTTACATTCGGCCCTATAGAGGGAAAGCACAATGTGTGTGCCATGGTGGTAGAGTTTCACTTCTATTGACCTTTGCTCTCATGGAATAAGGACAAGAATGCGGTGCAGGAAATTGAGGAGTGCTGCATTTAGGCTGAGTGTCAGCCACAGGGCCCTGGAGAATGGGAGTCAAGCACAGAGGGCCTGGACAGCTGCAGATGGAGATGTACATATGCCTGTTACCTGCAGCAGGAACACTGTCTCCTAAGTTATCCTCTGTACTACGCCATATGCAGGAGACTAACTAATCCAAAGGGCAAAGAAAGGAAAATTTCAACACTAGGAAGACAGAGTTCACGATGCATGCACTGACTTCCACGAAAGGTCCAGGGAAGAAGGCATGAGACAGTCAGTGAGACAGAATAACAGTGACGGAAAAGGACAAATTCTGGCCCTGTGTTGATCAGTGACAGTGCACTGAAGACAAACCCTCCATGCCCATGCATACTTCTTAAGTGGCATTGTTATTTTATGTTTGAGAGGAAAGGTTACACTTAGAACATCTAGGTCTTATCCCACTCTGTGAATCAACTCTTGGCCTGCAGCCCACTATCCAAAACTGTCCTTGCCTCTCAAATATGGAAGAGTGATGCTCCAGCCAAGATGCAGCCTGGCAATTACAACTCCCTGGTCCAGCCTCAGACTGTCTTTTGTGTAGATAACTGAACTATGTCTATTTCTTCTTTGATTTACAGTTTTGGGATAGGACTCTGTGGACAGAAAGAGCAAGAGTGAAGTAGATGATTTGGCAGCAGTAGTTTGTGTTGAGAGAGATTTGTAGAGTGAGAAAAGGTAAGCGAATGGCTCTGTGAGATGAATCTCATGACTGTGGCTCAGAAGGGCCAGGTGTATCCGCATTACTAACTGAATCCAGAGCTGTGCAGGTCTCTAGATAAAATATATTTTCAGACCTCTACATGTTATATATATATATATATATATATATATATATATATATATATATAGAGAGAGAGAGAGAGAGAGAGAGAGAGAGAGTGAGAGAGAGATAGAGAGAGAGAGAGAGAGAGAGAGAGAGAGAAAGCAAGACACTGATGTAGTCATTTTCTACAAAGGATTCGATATGATATTCAGAGAAATCATTGCTAAAACCTGGTGAGAAACTGTGCATCAGGAAAATAATTGTCCAAAGGAGTAAAATCTCCAAATCATTAGCTATATGCAGCTCCAACGGGACCTAGAGAAAAAGGCTTGGGAATGAACTCATCCAGGAGACTCTCCACATGGACAGGCACCACAAGTTTCCTAGTCTGGAAACACACACAGGGCAGCTTCTAATTCCCAGTGCAAGCATCAGTGCAAAAACCTCTCCCTCTTCAGTGTCTTTACATGTGAAAAGAAGAAAAGTGACCAAGGGCCAAGGAGAGCTACAATGGTGTCAATATTGAGCTGTAAATCAGAATGTGCCAAGTGTTTTGCACAAAATCACCTGTGCCACAGTGATTCTGTTGTTCTCTCTCCCTCCCTCACACACAAACACACACAAACACACAAAAACACACACTCTCACATTTACACACACGCACACATCCACAGAGGCACAGGCAAAAAGGGAGTTATACACATGCACACTGGACAGCTTCTGCAAGGCAAGGCTCTGTGTGAACCCTGCTTTGCAATTCCTAAAATCACGCCCAGCCTTTAAAGGCTAGCTCTGACCTCCCATTGGCGGGATTACTTCAAAAGGCCTGCAGACAGGGCACCAGCCATGCTCTGATATGCCAGAGGCCTAGGCCATGCCTAGAACCCCTGCCAGCAATATCTTTGGCCAGTGTGCTAGGACACGCCCAGTAGTGTCAAGGCCCCTACTCAGTGATTGTCCAGCAACCTTGAGCACCGCCCACATGGCCCTGTAGCACGCTCATTGGGCAGCCCCTGGAAGGCCCGCCCACCAGCCACTTCTGCTCAAAGAGATGAGAATTCAAAAACCTCCTACACTGTGTTCATTGATGACAGGTTCAAAGCTGGCTTGTAGAGATTGTAAGTCAGCAACTATTATGCCCACAGACCCCAGACAGCACCAGCCTTCACCATATGCTGTACTACCAGACCTGACAGTAATGTGTGTGTGTGTTTGTCTGTCTATCTGTCTGTCTGTCTGTCTGTGTCTGTGTTGTGCTTAGAACTCACCTATAGTAGTCTCAGAGCATGGTTGGTAAGGTAGCCAGCCCCTATCTGCAACTTATGTACAGAGAACCTAGCTGGTTAGGGAAAGTCACCTAGCCCTGATTCTGGCTAAGCAAGAATGCATATGCAAAGGGACTCTCATGTCTCGCCCTCCTGAGGTCCCGATTCAATCTCATGCCTCACTATCATCCAAACACTGCCAAATGAGGAAGCAGGGGCACCCCTCAGAATTCAGGGGCAGGACCCTGTCCAGTCACGTTTGGCTGCATACTCAGCCTCCAGACTCCCAATCCACTTCTCAGTGGACAGCAGATTACAAGCCCAGAAAGAACCTTGAAAGAGCTGTGTCTCAACATAGATGGGAACTGTGTTTGACCAAACAATAGTGGATGAACCCGTCCTCTTACAACTACCATTTGGGTCCGGCTAATGCAATTGCTCCTGTGGACTCACAAAATGATCATGGTGTCCTGATGTCCACACATCATACTAAGAGTGTTTCCCAGTAGTAGGATGTGTGAGTGTCCCATACAAAGTCGATCTGCTTGCAGGAAGCACAAACTCCCCGGGCCCTTGGTATGGAGACACAAAAGGAAGATGGATGCCTCCATTGGATGAATTATGAGCTTCCAGTGGAGATCACAGCCCCGCACCTCACCTGAGGGCCTTGCTGCTGCTAATAAAGACAATTGGAAACACCTGTTAACACTTGGTGCCTGAGGAAATACTCTGGAATCCCTCCAGGAGCTAGCAGGCTATCAGACCTCCTGACCCCGGGATAGCTGTGCTCCTAGTTGGAAGGACCTTCGGGGCAGAGTTGAGAATATTCCCTAGATACCAGAAGGAACTTCAGGTTTCAAAAGGATTTGAAACCCCAGGAGGCACTTGGAAAAGACATTTCACAGCCATCAAAACATCATCTTTCTGAACCCTGGAAGCTTCCGTTTTGCGTGGAAAATCTGGACACTCCATACCCATGCATACTTCTAACAAGTGCCATTGTTATTTTATGTTTGTGAGGAAAGGTTACACTTAGAATATCTAGGTCTTAGCCTACACTGAGAAGCAACACTTGGCCTGCAGCCCACTCTCCAAAACTGCCCTTGTCTCTCAAAATAGGAAGTAGTTTTAGTGATGCTCCAGCCAAATGCAGGCTGGCGTATTTGATCTCCCTGGTCCTGCCTCAGCCTGTCCTGTGTGCAGGGAACTACACTATGTCTATTTCTACTTTGATTTAAAGTTTTGGGATAGTTCTCGGTGGACAGAAAGAGCAAGAGTGAAATAGATGATTTGGAAGCTATAGTTTGTGCTGAGAGAGATTTGTAGAGTGACAGTAGGTAAACGAATGGCTCTGTGCGAAGTCTCTCATGACTGTGGCTCGAAGGGCCAGGTGTATCCGCATATCCGAATTACTACAATAATCCAGAGCTTTGCAGGTCTCTAGGTAAAAATATTTTCAAATCTCTACATGATATATATATGTTGCTGAGGACTTATTCTGATGCAGTCTCCGCCCCCAGGTTTTTCTATGCCCCGCTAAATCCTAGAGTGCCCCCTTTCAACCAATCCTGGCTCCGCCCCCAGGTTTTCCTATGCCTCGCTAAATCCTAGAGTGCCCCCTTTCAACCAATCCTGGCCCTACACGTCACCCCTGGTTGTCGCCCAATAAAAAGCCCCCTCACCCCTCCCCTCGCTCTCTCTGGGCTCTCGGCTCTCCCTCTCTGAGGTCTCGCTCCCTGCTCTCCCCCCGTGGTCGGCCATTGCTGGCTGGCTCCACGTGGTCTGAACCAAACCTCCCCCCCATCCTATAATAAAGATCTGTGTACCCCTTTGCTCTGGACGTCCGCTCTCTTCTCCGCGGTGCAGCCCGACACCAGACCACCTCAACAACATCTGGCGCCCATCGTGTTCCGTACCCACACCACGGCCGGCCTGAGGTCTCCGAAACCGCCCAGACACAGGTAAGTGGCATCCGCCCACTTCTGTGGCCCCGCGTTTCCCTCCACTATGGGAAATTTCTCGTTTTATGAGGAGGTGTCCCAGTCATTATCTCTTGACCTGGGACAGATTCCCGCTGTCATAAAAGGTTTAATTTTCGCTACCCCTTGGATTTTTTTTAACTGTGGTCGCCACTTTCAAGATATGTAAAACGTGGTATGCCATAAGGATAAGTGACCTTGAGGCTGAGGTACGAGAGTTAAATCACATGTGCTTAAGACTTAGACATCCTAAGCGATCAGCGGCTAAACCTAAGAATTCCGTTCCCACAGACACGCACACGTGTTCGGACACTCCTCCTCTGACCCCACCCCCTTCCACCTTTCAGGTTTCAGCTCAGCCTGCGTTCCTGAACCCTGCCCCTTCCGTCCCAGTTTCAGCTTCCGTTTCAGCTCCGCCTGAGGTGCCTGCGTTCCTGAACCCCGCCCCTTCCGTCCCGGTTTCAGCTCCGCCTGCGTTCCTGAACCCTGCCCCTTCTGTCCCGGTTTCAGCTTCCGTTTCAGCTCCGCCTGAGGCGCCTGCGTTCCTGAACCCAGCCCCTTCCATCCCGGTTTCAGCTCCGCCTGCGTTCCTGAACCCTGCCCCTTCCGTCCCGGTTTCAGCTTCGCCCACGGCCCCTGCCTCTGCGGTTTCAACTCTGCCTGCAGCTTCTGCGTTCCTGAAACCCGCCCCTGCCCCTGCTGTCCCAGTTTCAGCTCCGCCTGCAGCTTCCATTTTCCTGACCCCACCCCCGGCCCCTGCTGCCGCGGTTTCAGCTCCGCCTGAGGCTTCCTCGTCCCTGACCCCGCCCCCTGCTGATACATCACCATTGAGATCTAGTGGCTGAGATCCGAGAGCTAAAGGATATTTTTTCAGCATTTAAGGATTTTAAACCATGTGCAGTCCACCCCGGGAGCTCCGTCCCCGTAGATATGCATTTAGTCTCCCCTGCAGCCACTACAGCAGTTTCTACTGAACTTTCCACTTCTGTAGCTCCCTCTCCCGTGCCACCGGACCAAATCCACACATTCCCGGTAAACTTGGCCCCTTCTAAACAAAACCCTCAGCCGTGGCAGCCATATTCCTCGAAAGAACTTGGAACGCTCAGGCAAGCAGTCAGGGAGGACGGTATGCACTCTCCATGGACCAAGTCCGTTTTGAGAAGCTTTTACCAGCATTTAAATACACCACAAGACTGGAAAGAACTGGCTCGTGCTGCACTCCCAGACCCTCTCTATCTTCAGTGGCAGGCATGTTTCCACGATGAGTGCTCTAGGCAATCGCAGGAAAATAGTAACAAACAGATAGAATGGAATTCTGATGCTTTGTTTGGAGCAGGAGCTTATGAATCTGGAGCTCAGCAGGCAGAAGCCAGGTTTCCAACTGGTTATTTTGAACAGGTACGCATCTGTACAACACAAGCATGGGAAAGGGTGACCACACCTGATGTAGATCCATCAGCTCCCATTAACTCTTTTCACCAAGGCTCTGATGAGTCATTGGCGAGCTTCATCTCAAGGGTGAAGAGAAGCTTAGAGAGAAAGGTTTATAGTCCTGACGTCCGCACACTACTCCTGCGCTCTATTGTCTGGGAAGGCATGACACCACAATTCCGTCAGGTATGCCTTAATCTTAAACACCTACACCCAGATAATTGGATTCTAGCGACACAGGAGCTTACATCAGGCAATTATGGGACACCCGCTACAACGCAGGTCTATGCAGTTGCCCCACGTAAGCAAAACGGGGCCTGCTTTCAGTGCGGTCGCCAAGGACATTGGCGTAACCAATGTCCTGATAAGTTGCGACCACACCTCCAGTCAGGGAAACCACGCCTCCAGCCAGAGCAACCCAGCTTTCAGTCAGGGAGCCAGAGACCACGTACTGTTTGTCCAAAATGTCGTAACGGGTTTCATTGGAAGAGAGATTGTTGGTCCCAATTTCATAAAGATGGTTCGCCCCTGAATGGTACAAATTCGGGGCCTGAGATTTTGTGGACCACTCCTGTTTTAGAACAAGGTCACCCTTTTATGACAGTAAAGATTGGCAATATTCCTTTTAAATTTTTGATTGACACGGGGGCAGCAAAGACGATTTTAAGGCAAGAAGAGGTTCCCCAAGATTGGGAACTCATCCCTGGACCCAGTTTACATGGAATAGGAGGGATGACAAGAGCATTTTGCACACGAGACTCGCTTATGTGGGAAGACCCAGAAGGTTCTACCGGACACTTCCGCCCTTTGGTAGCTAATATTAGCACCAACTTACTGGGCAGGGATCTTCTGGAATGTCTTAATGTTAGGATATCCACAGACGCCTCTGCAGAGCGTAAAACTCATTCCCGCGATACCAGGTCTATTCAGCACCCCCAATACTAAATGCCACTGTTCGTAGCCAAACACCCCGCTTAAGCTGGCTTTCTAATGAGCCTGTCTGGGTGGAACAGTGGCCTTTACCTAGGGATAAGCTAAAAATTTTAAAAGAGCTCGTCCGAGAGCAGTTGTCCTTGGGACACATTCGTCATTCTCGAAGCCCATGGAATACTCCTGTCTTTGTGATTAAAAAGCGCTCGGGAAAATGGCGCCTCCTTCAAGATCTCCGTGCAGTAAATAAAACCATGCAGGTCTGGGGCTCCCCCCAAAGGGGTTTGCCTCTTGCTTCTGCAATTCCCACGGGAATTCCAATCATAGCTATTGATATACAAGACTGTTTTTTCTCTATCCCCTTGCATCCGCGAGATTGTAAACGTTTTGCCTTCTCTGTTCCGTCTATTAATAATGCCAGCCCCGCTGACAGATTTGAATGGGTGGTGCTGCCCCAGGGTATGGCCAATAGTCCTACAATTTGTCAGGAGGCTGTTAAATCTGCCCTTGTCCCATGTATTCATAAGGGCCTTAATATTTTTCATTATACAGATGATATTTTAATATGGGGAAAATCAGATACAGATCTCTATGCCTTATGTGATTTTCTCATTCCTGCATTAAAGAAAAGGGCCTTAATGTAGCCCCTGAGAAGATACTGCTAATCCCTCCAATATCCTTCCTAGGTTCAGAGATTTTTCTAACGCAAATTCGTCCCTTAAAACCTAATGTTACCTTCCCTTCATTCCCACAGCCCTCTTCCTGGTTCCCTGTCCGAAGGGAATGCCGCAGTTGACCGCCTTGCCTCCACAGGAACTTTCCCAGTCTCTGTCTCTGATCCTGCTAATTTTCACTCTCTAACCCATGTTAATCTTAAAGGCCTTCAAGCTCGATTCCCTGATGTTCCTGTACCACAGTTAAAACATATCCTTGCTACATGCTCTTGTTGTGCAAATCTCATAAAGACACCTGCTATCCAGACCCTTGGGGTTAACCCCCGAGGTTTAAAAGCTAATGCTATTTGGCAAATTGATGTCACCCACATACCAAACTTTGGCAAACAAAAATATGTGTTTGTCTCAATTGATACCTTTTCTAAATTTATGTGGGCTACAGCTCAGACAGGAGAAAGTGCTAAAAAGCTTGTAAGCCATATGCTCTCTTGTTTTGCCGTTATGGGGGTCCCATTACTTTTGAAAACAGACAATGCACCTATGTTTTCAAGCAAACAATTTAAAGATTTTTGTTCCCTCTGGAATATTACTCATACCACGGGCATTCCCTACAATCCACAGGGACAAGGCATTGTCGAAAGGGCCCATCAAACACTGAAGGCTCAACTAAATAAAGATAAAGGAGGAACATATCCCCCCAATATCCAGCTAGCAAAAGCCTTAACTACGTTAAATCTCTTTAATATTTACAATAACTCAGCCTTACCCCCTATTATTCTTCACTGGCGAACACCATCTACCCTCCCATCTATTAAGGTGAAATGGAGAGACCCACTCGATAAAGTTTGGAAAGGGCCTGACCCATTATTGACCATGGGAAGGGGTTTCGCATGCATTTTCCCTCAAAATTTCTCTAAACCTGTCTGGGTTCCTGCCCGCCATGTCCGACAATACCCGCAGGATGGCGCTGTTATTCCTGAAGAACAAGATATACTACAAGAGGACCAGATGCAGGATACATCCTAGGACCCGTAATATGACATGGCAGAACCTGAAAATCTGGCTCACAGAGACCTCTCTCCTACCCTTTCCCTGTATGTCTTATGTTATAACTGGCCAGTTGTTTTTGTGAATGAGTGTGTTAAATGACAAATTTTTTTTTCTTTTTGTTGCATGACCCATCTGCTTGGAGTACTCTAAAAGGTTATTGGCCTTATATAAAAATGCTGGACACAGCCAGTTTCTGGAGACGTCCAGAAACATTCCAAAAAATTTTTTTTCTTTCTCCCTCTTTTGAATTTTATATATAGTATTGGTATATATGTAAGTGTTTAGTCTTAAACTGTGTGACTAATGACAGATTTAAAATTGTTTTTAAATAATATGTTTTTATAACAAAAGTTCTTTTTCCTCCAGTTTGTTATAACTAAATGTTTATGGGTATGTCTCAAGTTTGGTAACACTAACTTAACGGTCAGAAGTGTAACCCTACAGCTACACTTTTACCAGACAAGGTAAATATTAATTGTTAAGGTAACTTACTATTTAGGTAAAAGTCTAAATGTTCAACGTGACTATTCATTCCCAAAACTAAACTATATAAATTTTATATACAGGACACCTTTGAAGGGCCCCCAAAGGTGCCCTGTAAACTATCTTGTGGAAATTAATCCACAACAGATCTGGCATCAATCTGGCACTGTAAACGTTAAAATCATTGTCACGAATATGCGTTAACTCTCTAAGCAATTTGAGTCTGTTTAAAATACATATTTTAGCTAAAATTGGTCTCAAGATCCTGCGGTAGAGGCTGCTACAGGAGGTCACATTAGATGACCTTTTAATAAATCATAAAGAGATTCTAAACCAATTATAATCATTGAGGTACCAACTATAACAAACCTATAACTTGTTACCAGTTCAAATTAACCACGAGAAGCAGATTGTGTTTCTTTCACAGGAATCCCGGAAAAACCATCTGAACCCCTGCACACCCTGACGTCACTCACTAGATGGCACGACTACCGTGGCACACCCCCCGAAACCCTAGACGTCACTCAACGTGATCTGAAGAACCTGATACACGAATTAAAAGGACAGAACTTTCTTCATGCCTGGTTACCGTTCCTGCTTCTGACCTGCTTGTTACGTGTTGGCAGTTCCAGCTAGCTATCTACAAAAGAGCAACATTCCAGCGGCTGACCTCCCTCATGCAGCGTTGCATCCCCTGCCAATTCCTCCCCTAGCCATCTACTTCGGACTGAGACTTGTATCGGACTTTCTGACATACCCTATATACATTTTACACAATTTTGAAGCAGCTTATTTCCCTTCACGCTGCTGGTTTTTCATAGACTAATCCTGAGTAATTCATAGACTTTACAGACTGTTGCCTTGAGGACTATACAATGCCAAATAGCCCCTCTGTTTGGTGGGTCATGCCTCCTGCCGCCCCCTCTTTATGTACCCTTGCCCTTTTCCCCACTCAAGCAGGGAATGTTCCTTTACACACCAATCCTTCCCTTCACACCCCACTGACTTTTACTTCTCCCCTTCGTGTCCCTTCCTATTTTGTTATGTCATTTAGGCTTATGTCCAAAAGGTTTCTGCCCCATGATAGTCTTTTATAGACTTTGTACATCTTATGCAATTACTAGATAGAAAGATAGAAAAGATGTAGAGATACTGTGAAGAGATGGTTGAGCAGGCTGCGCTTAAACCTATGAGATGAGTCTCTCCAGGTAAGTCTCTCTCTGAAGAGGGGTTGAGCACGGGAGGACATTTAAATCTCACAAGGTTGGCAGCCATTTAAGCCTTCCCTCCTCCACAGAAAGTCCTACATCTTCCCACCTGAGCATGGCATTCCTCTAAAACATTTAAGCATGCTCCATTTTTCTTTACTGTGTCCATTTAGATATAAAGGGATAGGAGGAGATGTTGCTGAGGACTTATTCTGATGCAGTCTCCGCCCCCAGGTTTTTCTATGCCCCGCTAAATCCTAGAGTGCCCCCTTTCAACCAATCCTGGCTCCGCCCCCAGGTTTTCCTATGCCTCGCTAAATCCTAGAGTGCCCCCTTTCAACCAATCCTGGCCCTACACGTCACCCCTGGTTGTCGCCCAATAAAAAGCCCCCTCACCCCTCCCCTCGCTCTCTCTGGGCTCTCGGCTCTCCCTCTCTGAGGTCTCGCTCCCTGCTCTCCCCCCGTGGTCGGCCATTGCTGGCTGGCTCCACGTGGTCTGAACCAAACCTCCCCCCATCCTATAATAAAGATCTGTGTACCCCTTTGCTCTGGACGTCCGCTCTCTTCTCCGCGGTGCAGCCCGACACCAGACCACCTCAACAACATATATATATATATATATATATATATATATATATATATATATAGAGAGAGAGAGAGAGAGAGAGAGAGAGGGAGAGAGAGAGAGAGGGAGAAAGCAAGACACTGATGTAGTCATTTACAACAATGGATGCGATATGACATTCAGACAATTGATTGATAAAACCTGGAGGGAAACTGTGCATCAGGAAAACAATTGTCCAAAGGAGTAAAATCTCCAAATCATTAGCTATATGCAGCTCCAATGGGACCTAGCGAAAAAGGCTAGAGAAGGATCTCATCCAGGAGACTCTCCACATGGACAGGCACCACAAGTTTCCTAGTCTGGCAACACACACAGGGCAGCTGCTAGTTCCCAGTGCAAACCTCATGGCAAAAACCTCTCCGATTTCATTGTCTTTACATCTGAAAATAAGAAAACTGACCAAGTGTCAAGGAGAGCTACAATGGTGTCAATATTGAGCTGTAAATCAGAATGTGCCAAGTGTTTTGCACAAAATCACCTGTGCCACAGTGATTTAGTTGTTCTCTCTCTCCTTTCCTCACACACACACAAACACAAACATGCACTCTCACTGTTACACACACGCACATATCCACAGAGGCACATCACAAACGGAGTTATACACATGCACATTGGACAGCTCTGCTAGGCAGGGCCCTGGGTGAAACCTGCTTCGCACTTCCTGGATGCATGCCCAGCCTTTTAAGGCCAGCTCTGAGCTCCCATTGACAGGCTTACTTCGGAAGTCCCTCAGACAGGGCACTAGCCATGCTCTGATAATCCAGAGGCATAGGCTGTTGGGTAGTTGCCACCTCCCCCTGGCTTCTTCTTATCCATATGCCTATATAGGGATTTACTGATCCAAAGCTTTGGTCTATTTACATAAATCACTTTTACACAAAGCACTCCAGGGCATTGGTGGTTCAGTGATAGGATTCTCGCCTGTTCCGCCCCCTCCTTGTCACACTCTGATTTTCACCAGTCACTTTTCTCTCCACCCTCTCTATATCACATCCTGTTTCCACCCTACTTGGAGAGTATAAAAACAGCTGCTCTTCTGATTAAAGACACTTGGAAATTGCTTTCCGGCTCAAAGAGTTCCAGAGTGTATCTCCTGCGGAAGTTGGTGCAGCACGAGTTCCTGATCCCTCTCCAACACAGCAGCCTAGATCAGCTCCAGTTGAGTTCTCTCCAACCCAGAGAGCACTAGCTCGGGAAATGTATTGTGTATCCAAAGTTCCCTTCACTTATAAGAGAAAATCTATCAGGAAGAAGAAATGACCCCTTATGTGATATCAGACTAAATTTATTGTTGTTGTGGTGGTCTGTTTCCGGGCTGCACCGCGGAGAAGAGAGCGGACATCGAGAGCAAATGGGTACACAAATCTTTATTATAGGATGGGGGGGGGTTGGTTCAGACCACGTGGAGCCAGCCGACAATGGCCGTCCCCACTATCTGACCACGGGGGGCAGAGCAGGAGCCAGACCTCAGAGAGGGAGAGCTGAGTGCCCAGAGAGAGAGTGGGGGTGAGGGGGCTTTTTTATTGGGCGACAACCAGGGGTGACGTGTAGGGCCAGGATTGGTTGAAAGGGGGCACTCTAGGATTTTGCGGGGCGTAGAAAAACCTGGGGGCAGAGACTGCATCAGAATAACTCCTCAGCAACATCTCCTCCTATCCCTTTATATCTAAATGGACACAGTAATGAAAAATGCAATGGAGCAGGCTTAAATGTTTTAGAGGAATGCCATGCTCAGGTGGGAATATGGACATTCTGTGGAGGAGGGAAGGCTTAAATGGCTGCAAACCTTGTGAGATTTATGCGTCCTCCTGTGCTCAACCCCTCTTTAAAAAGAGAGACTTGGGAGTCGGGCTGTAGTACAGCGGGCTAAGCGCAGGTGGCGCAAAGCACAAAGACCGGCATAAGGATCCTGGTTCGAACCCCGGCTCCCCACCTGCAGGGGAGTCGCTTCACAGGCGGTGAAGCAGGTCTGCAGGTGTCTATCTTTCTCTCCTCCTCTCTGTCTTCCCCTCCCTCTCTCCATTTCTCTCTGTCCTATCCAACAACAACAATAACAATAATAACTACAACAATAAAACAACAAGGGCAACAAAAGGGAAAAGATAAATAAAATAAATATAAAAAAAATTAAAAAAAAAAAAAAAAAAAAAAAGAGAGACTTACCTGGAGAGACTCATCTCATAGGTTTAAGTGCAGCCTGCTCAACCATCTCTTCACAATATCTCTACATCTTTTCTATCTTTCTATCTAGTCATTGTATAAGATGTACAAAGACTGTAAAAGACTATCATGGGGCAGAAACCTTTTGGGCATAAGCCTAAATGATATAACAAAATAGGAAGGGACAAGTAGGGAAGTAGTAAAAGCCAGTGTGGTGTGAAGGGAAGGATTGGTGTGTAAAGGAACATTCCCTGCTTGGGTGGGGAAAGGGGCAAGGGTACATAATGAGGGGGAGGCGGCCAGCATGGCCCACCAAACAGAGGGGCTATTTGGCATTGTATAGTCCTCAAGGCAATAGTCAGTAAAGTCTATGAATTATTCAGGATCAGTCTATGAAAAACCAGGAGTGTGAAGGGAAATAAGCTGCTTCAAAATTGTGTAAAATGTATATAGGGTGTGTCAGAAAGTCTGATACAAGTCTCAGTTCAAAGTAGATGGCTAGGGGAAGAATTGGCAGGGGATGCAACGCTGCATGAGGGAGGTATCAAGGGTTCTGGATAGCAGGTGTCTTTATGAGACTTGCACAAGAAGAGCATGTAGCAAGCATATGTTTTAACTGTGGTACAGGAACATCAGGGAATCGAGCTCGAAGGCCTTTAAGATTAACATGGGTTAGAGAATGAAAATTAGCAGGATCAGAGACAGAGACTGGGAAAGTTCCCATGAAGCCAAGGCGGTCAACTGCAGCATTCCCTTCAGACAGGGAACCAGGAAGAGGGAACGAAGGTGTTGAATATACAGTGGTTGGGTTCGAGAACAGAGCATAGAGGCGATTTGAATCAAGAGAGGGGAAAGTGGGTTGTCATAAATTTTCACATACGAACGAGCAAGCCATGGAAGTAAGTTAACAGTATACACACTGTCAGAAAAAAGGTTGAAGGATTCTGGTACAGCTTTTAGTGCAAGAAAAACAGCATAAAGTTCTTTGTACTGAGGGGAATTATCAGGAAGCTCAGTAAAGAGAGGTCTAGGAGATTGTTTGTCTGGGTAATATATAAGGGCAGCAGCTCCCCTTTTTCTGCCATCAGTAAAGATTGTAGGAGCAGAGGGAATGGGATCCCTAGAGAAAAGTTTAGGTGCTAGTAGAGGCAGAAGAGGTAAAGAAGCTATCAATTTATTAGAAGGAAAATGGTTATCTATTTGTCCTGGAAACCCCACGAAGCTTATGGCAAAGCGGGAATGATGGCGTATAAGCCACTCTGTATCTGTGAGAGAAAAGGGCAGAATGATTAAATCCGGTTCTTTCCCTAAGACCTGCACAGACCTATTTCTCCCTTGGCGAACCATGAATGCTAACGCATCTATCTCAGTGAGGAGTCTTGGAGCTCCTCCTACTGGCGTGTGAAGCCATTCGAGAACCCCATGGTCTTGCCACAGTGCCCCTACTACTGTGGGGGTGGAGTTGAAGATTAGAAGGTTTACCGGAGAGGAGGGGGAGAATCGAACAAGGTGCATGTCCTGGAGGGCCTGGTTAACCCTTTCCAGTGCCAAGGAGGCCTCGGGAGTTAACTTACGTTTTGAAGAGGGCTGTTTGTTTCCTTTCAACAGGTCAAACAGTGGTTGGAGGCAGCTTGTGGGCAGATAGAGATACTGCCTAAGCCAATTTAAATTTCCTAGAAAACTTTGTAAAGAAGCAAGAGTAAGGTTAGAAGGGAAGGTAACATTAGGTTTAAAGGGACGAATTTGCGTTAGAGAAATCTCTGAACCTAGGAAGGATATTGGAGGGATTAGCTGTATCTTCTCAGGGGCTACATTAAGGCCGCTTTTCTTTAATGCAGGAATGAGAAAATCACATAAGGCATAGAGATCTGTATCTGATTTTCCCCATATTAAAATATCATCTGTATAATGAAAAATATTAAGGCCCTTATGAATACATGGGACAAGGGCAGATTTAACAGCCTCCTGACAAATTGTAGGACTATTGGCCATACCCTGGGGCAGCACCACCCATTCAAATCTGTCAGCGGGGCTGGCATTATTAATAGACGGAACAGAGAAGGCAAAACGTTTACAATCTCGCGGATGCAAGGGGATAGAGAAAAAACAATCTTGTATATCAATAGCTATGATTGGAATTCCCATGAGAATTGCAGAAGCAAGAGGAAAACCCCTTTGGGGGAAGCCCCAGACCTGCATGGTTTTATTTACTGCACGGAGATCTTGAAGGAGGCGCCATTTTTCTGATCGCTTTTTAATCACAAAGACAGGAGTATTCCATGGGCTTGAAGATTGATGAATGTGTCCCAAGGACAACTGCTCTCAGACGAGCTCTTTTAAATTTTTTAGCTTATCCCTAGGTAAAGGCCACTGTTCCACCAAGACAGGCTCATTAGAAAGCCATCTTAAGAGGGGTGTTTGGCTACGAACTATGGCAGTTAGTATTGGGGGTGCTGAATAGACCTGGTATCGCGGGAATGAGTTTTATGCTCTGCAGAGGCATCTGTGGATATCATAATATTAACACATTCCAGACGATCCCTGCCCAGTAAGTTGGTGCTAATATTAGCTACCAAATGGTGGAAGTGTCCGGTAGAACCTTCTTGGACTTCCCACATAAGCGAGTCTTCTGTGCAAAATGCTCTTGTCATCCCTCCTAATCCATATAAACTGGGTCCAGGGATGAGTTCCCAATCTTGGGGAACCTCTTCTTGCCTTAAAATCGTCTTTTCTGCCCCCATGTCAATCAAAAATTCAAAAGGAATATTGCCAATCTTTACTGTCATAGAAGGGTGTCCTTGTTCTAAAACAGGAGTGGTCCACAAAATCTCAGGCCCTGGATTTGTACCATTCAGGGGTGAACCATCTTATGAAATTGGGACCGACAATATCTCTTCCAATGAAACCCCTTATGACATTTTGGTCAAACAGTATGTGGTCTCTGGCTCCCTGACTGAAAGCGGGGTTGCTCTGGCTGGAGGCGTGGTTTCCCTGACTGGAGGCGTGGTCGCAACTTATCAGGACATTGGTTATGCCAATGTCCTTGGCGACCGCCCTGAAAGCAGGCCCTGTTTTGCTTACGTGGGGTAACTGCATAGACCTGCTTCATAGCGGGTGCCCCATAATTGCCTGATGTAAGTTCCTGTGTCGCTAGAATCCAATTATCTGGGTGTAGGTGTTTAAGATTAAGGCAAACCTGATGGAACTGTGGTGTCATGCCTTCCCAGACAATATAGTGCAGGAGTAGTGTGCAGACGTCAGGATTATAAACCTTTCTCTCTAAGCTTCTCTTCACCCTTGAGATGAAGCTCGCCAATGATTCATCAGAGCCTTGGTGAAAAGAGTTAATGGGAGCTGACAGATCTACTTCGGGTGTGGAAACCCTTTCCCATGCTTGTGTTGCACAGATGCGTACCTGTTCAAAATAACCGGTTGGATTCCTGGCTTCTGCCTGCTGAGCTCCAGATTCATAAGCTCCTGCTCCACACAAAGCATCGGAATTCCATTCTACCTGTTTGTTACTATTTTCCTGCAATTTCCTAGAGCACTCATCCCGGAAGCATGCCTGCCACTGAAGATAGAGTGGGTCTGGGAGTGCAGCACGAGCCAGACATTTCCAGTCTTGTGGTGTATTTAAATGCTGGTAAAAACTCCTCAAGACTGACTTGGTCCATGGAGATTGCATTCCATCCTCCCTGACTGCTTCTCTGAGTGTTTGAAGGTGTTTAGAGAAATATGGCTGCCATGGCTGAGGGTTTTGTTTAGAAGGGGCCAAGTTTACCTGGAATGTGTGTATTTGGTCCTATGGCACGGTAGAGGGAGCTACAGAAGTGGAAAGTGCCATAGAAACTACTGTAGTGGCTGCAGGGGAGACTAAACGCATATCTACGGGACTGAGCTCCCAGGGTGGACTGCACATTGTTTAAAATCCTTAAATGCTGAAAAAATATCCTTTAGCTCTCATATCTCAGCCACTAGGTCCCTTAATGGTGACATATCAGCAGGGGGCGCGGTCAGGAACACAGTAGCTGCAGGCGGAGCTGAAACTGGGGCAGCAGGGGCAGGGGGGTTCAGGGTCGCAGAAACCTCAGGTGGAGCTGAAACCGGGGCAGAAGGGGGCGGGGTCAGAGGAGGAGCATCGGAACACGTGTGCATGTCTGTGGGAATGGAATTCTTGGGTTTAGCCACTGATCGCTTAGGACGTCTAAGTCTTAAGCACATGTGATTTAACTCTTGTACCTCAGCCTCAAGCTCACTTATCCTTATGGCATACCACCTTTTACATATCTTGAAAATGGCGACCACAGTTAAAAAAAATCCAAGGGGTAGCGAAAATTAAACCGTTAATGACAGCGCGAATCTGTCCCAGGTCAAGAGATAATGACTGGGGCACTGCAGAGAAGACAGCAGACGTCCAGAGCAAAGGGGTACACAAATCTTTATTATAGGATGGGGGGTTTGATTCAGACCACGTGGAGCCAGCAGGCAATGGCTGTCCCCATTATCTGACCACGGGGGGTAGAACAGAGAGCCAGACCTCAGAGAGCGAGAGCTGAGAGCCCAGAGAGAGGGGGTGAGGGGGCTTTTTTATTGGGCGACAACCAGGGGTGACGTGTAGGGTCAGGATGGGTTGAAAGGGGGCACTCGAGGATTTTGCGGGGCGTAGAAAAACCTGGGTGCGGAGACTGCATCAGAATAACACCTCAGAAACA
This sequence comes from Erinaceus europaeus, assembly GCF_950295315.1. Classification (NCBI taxonomy): domain Eukaryota; kingdom Metazoa; phylum Chordata; class Mammalia; order Eulipotyphla; family Erinaceidae; genus Erinaceus; species Erinaceus europaeus. Next base: position 80,829 of record NW_026647597.1, on the reverse strand, counting down.
ATATATAAATAAATATGCAAATATATGGGGATGATCTAGGAGGATTTGAAAATATAAAAAAATAATAAAAAACACAGGAAGACCATAGGTCGACAATTGTAAAAATGGCAGATATATATGTATATTTATATATGTATATGGATGTATATCTTTATTATAAAGTCTGAGAGACATTGCCATGGATATGAGGACACAGAATTTGGCTTGTGTCAGAGAGACTTACAAAGCTGAGGTTCCAGTAGCCTAGGTAAAATCACCAACAAAACAAGCCAGAGCTCAGCAGTGCTCTGGCAACTCTCTTTGCATATCTGGGCCTGTCAATAAAATAATGATATAAGTAAAATATTACTGAGTGCAGACAGAGTGAGTGAGAGACTTTGAGAGTCAGAGACTGAGAAGGCGAGAAAAGAAATAGAGGAGTTGGAAATAGACCAGAAGTCAAAACCCCCCTAGACTGTGTTCATTCATGACAGGTTCAAACGTGGGTTGTAGAGATTGTAAGGCAGCAGCTCTAATGCCCACAGACCCCAGATAACCCAAGCCTTCACCATATGTGTGTAGAATTTGTCCCAGGAAATGCATTGTGCATCAAGAGTTCCCTTCAATTATAAGAGAAAATCTATCAAGCAGAAGAAATGACCCTCATGTGATACCTGACTAAATAAATAAATATGAAAATAAATTTGGATGATTTAAGAGGACTTGAAAAAATATAAAATAATAAAAACAAAAACCACAAGAAGACCTGATTACAGCAGAAACATATAAACCATCTGCTTAGAAACAGAGGGCTGCTTCAAAAATTCCCTAACACTTCAGGGTTCAAGGAAATTAAGATTTCTGGAAAAAGAAAACAAACACATACGTATTGAAGCTTAAACTAGAAAAAGGAGGGAAGTTCTGGGCTATGATAATTACAGTAAGGATGCAGATAGAAACATGATTAGAAATGCTACTGGAAGGTTCTATTATTTATAATTGTATTGAATCCAGCTCCACGTATATGGCCAATTATTTCTGAAAAACTAGGATGTAATAAATGTGTAATTCTGAATTAAGGTCAAATACATAGGTCAACAATTCTAAAAATGACATATATATATGTATATCTTTATTATAAACTCTGAGTGCTACTGGCATGGAAATGAGGAGACAGAATATGGCTTGTTTCAGAAAGACTTACAAACTGCGGCTCCAGTAACCTAGGAGAAATCGCCAACACAGGAAACCAGAGCTCAGCAGTGCTCTGGTAACTCTCTTTGTATATCTGGGCCTGTCAGTAAAGTAAGTATATAAATAAAATATAAATGAGTGAAGACAGAGTGTATGAGAGCATGTGAGAGTTAGAGACAGAGAAGGCTAGAAGAGAAATACATGAGTTGGAAAGAGACCAGAATTCAATAACCTCCTACACTGTGTTCATTGATGACAGGTACAAACCTAGCTTGTAGAGATTGTAAGGCAGCAGCTCTCATTCCCACAGAACCCAGACAGCCCCAGCCTTCACCATATGCTGTACTACCAGACCTGACATTAATGTGTGTGTGTGTGTCTCTCTGTCTGTCTGTGTGTATCTGTGTGTGCTCTGAGCTCAACTATAGTAGTCTCACAGCATGGGTGTCAAGGTAGCCAGCCTCACCTGCAACTTATGAACAGAGAACCTAGATGGCCAGGGAAGCCAGCTAGCCCAGATTCTGGCTAAGCAAGAATTCATATGCAAAGGGACTCTCATGTCTCACTCTCCTAAGTTCCCCATTCAATCCATGCCTCACTATCATCCAAACACTGCAAATGGGGTAGATGGGACACCCCTTAGAATTCAGGGGCATGAGCCTGTCCAGTCATGTTTGCCTGCCTACTCAGCCTCCAGGCTCTCAGTCCACTGCTCAGCGCAGCAGAATACTAGCCTGGAAAGAACACAGAGACAGCTGTCTTTCAACATAGATGGAAACTGTGTTTGACCAAACAATAGTGGATGAACCCGGCCCCTTACACCCACCATTTGGGTCCGGCAAAGGCAATTGCTGCTGTGGCCTCACAAGCCCTGATCATGGTGTACTGGTGTCCACACATCACACTCAGAGAGATTCCCAGAAGTAGGCATGCATAAGTGTCCCATACAAAGTCGCTCTGCTTGCAGGAAGCACAAACTCCCCAGGACCTTGCTATGGAGAGACAAAAGGAAGATGGATGCCTCCATTGGCTGAAGAGGGAGCTTCCAGTGGAGATCACAGCCCTGCACCTCACCTGAGAGCCTGGCTGCTGCTAATGAAGGCAATTGGAAACACCTGTTACCACTTGGGGCCTGACACATACTCAGGAATCCCTCCAGGAGCTAGCAGGCTGGTAGACCTCCTGACCCCGGGATAGCTGTGCTCCTAGTTGGGAGGGCCTTCAGGCCAGAGGTGAGAATATTCCCTAGATACAAGTACAAACTTCAGGTTTCGAAAGGATTTGAAACCCCATGAGGCACTTGGAAAAGACATTTCACAGCCATCAAAACACCCTCTTTCTGAACCCTGGAAGCTTCCATTTTGCGTGGAAAATCTGGACACTGGTGTGGCCATCAGTACCACAGATCCTTTACATTTGGCCCATATAGGGAAAACACAATGTGTGTGCCAGGGGGATAGAGTTTCACTACTCTTGACCTGGGCTCTCATGGAATAAGGACAAGGATGCAGTGCAGGAAATTGAGGAGGGCTGCATTAAGGCTGAATGTCAGCCACAGGGCCCTGCAGAATGGGATTCAAGCACAGAGGGCTTGGACAGCTGCAGCTGGAGATGGACAGCTGCCTGTTACCTGCAGCAGGAACACTCTCTCCTCAGTTCCCCTCTGTACTATGCCATATGCACGAGACTAAATAATCCAAAGGGAAAAGAAAGGAAAATTTCAACACCTGAAAAACCGAGTTCACGATGCATGCACTGACTTCCAAGAAGGGCCCAGGGAAGAAGGCACACAGAGACAGTCAGAGAGACAGAATGACAGTGACTGAAAAGGACAGAAATTCTGGCCCTAGTTTGATCAGTGCCAGAGCACTGAAGACAAACCCTCCATGCCCATGCATACTTCTTACAAGTGGCATTGCTATTTTATGTTTTTGAGGAAAGGTTACACTTAGAACATCTAGGTCTTACCCCACTCTGAGAAGCAACACTTGGCCTGCAGCCCACTCTCAAAAACTGCCCTTGCCTTTCCAAATTGGAAGTAATTTTAGTGATGCTCCAGCCAAAATGTACGCTGGCGTATTGCATCTCCCTGGTCCAGCCTCAGCCTGTCCTGTGTGCAGGCAACTGAATTATGTCTATTTCTTATTTTATTTACAGTTTTGGGATAGGATCTGTGGACAAAAAGAGCAAGAGGGAAGTAGATTATTTGGCAGCTGTAGTTACTGCTGAGAGAGATTTGTAGAGTGACAAGAGGTATATGAATGGCTATATGAGATGTCTCTCATGACTGTGGTTCAGAAGGGCCAGGTGTATCCACATTACTACCTAATCCAGAGCTGTGCAGGTCTCTAACTAAAATATATTTTCAGACCTCTACATGTTACATATATACATACATATATATGTGTGTGTATATATATATATACATATATATATATATATATATATATATATATATAGAGAGAGAGAGAGAGAGAGAGAGAGAGGGAGATAGGGAGAGAGAGAGAAAGACACTGATGTAGTCATTTTCTACAGCGGATTAGATATGACATTCAGACAATTGATGGCTAAAACCTGGAGAGAAACTGTGCATCAGGAAAAGAATTGTCCAAAGGAGTAAAATCTCAAAATCATTAGCTAGATGCAGCTCCAGCGGGAACAAGCGAAAAAGGCTTGAGAAGGAACTCATCCAGGAGACTCTCCACAAGGACAGGCACCACAAGTTTCCTAGTCTGGCAACCCACACAGGGCAGCACTAGTTCCTTGTGAAAGCCTCAGGGCAAAAACCCTCTCCCTCTTCAGTGTGTTTACATCTGAAAAGAAAAAAAAGTTACCAAGGGCCAAGGAGAGCTACAATGTTGTCAATATTGAGAGGTAAATCAGAATGTGCCAAGTTTTTTGAACAAAATCACCTGTGCCACAGTGATTCTGTTGTTCTCTCTCTCTCCCTCCCACACACACACAAACACACACAAACACACACTCTCACTGTCACACACAATCCACATAAGCACAGGCACAAAAGGAGTTATACACATGCGCATGGGACAGCTTCTGCAAGGCAGGGCCCTGGGATGAACCCTGCTTCGCACTTCCTGGAAGCATACCCAGCCTTTTAAGGCCAGCTCTGAGCTCCCATTGGTGTGCGTCCTTCAGAAGGCTGCTCTCTGATTCCCGCCCTCACAACTTCTACTCTGTTCTCATTGGCCAGCTCTTGGTTCACGCCCTTGAGGGTGATGTTCCTCTTCTCTAATTGGACAGCTGTCTCTATGAATACGAACTGGGCCCTCCGCTCAGGATCAGTGGGCAAGGGCTCTTAGGCTCGCCCCTTGGGAATGTCTGTCTTCCTATGAAGGCCCTGTTTCTGCCAATATGACCCACACAGCTCCTGTCTGGACCCGTCCTTAGGACACTGCCTGCTTGCGCTAGGCTGGCCATGCTCTTGGGGCACACCCAGAAACACTATCTCCACACTTGTAGCCCAGTGACTCAGGGCACTTGCCCATTAGAGCCTTAGTCCCGCACTGGTGCTGCCCTCTTGTGGACACACAGCAGAATGCAGCTGAGCACAGGGATTCACAAGCTCCCAGTAGAGTCATCCCAGACAAAGAGAGAAGCCCCTTCCACTTGCAAAGCCAAATGGGGGATCCCCCATCCCACAGGAAAGAACAGATGTCTAGGGCTCTCTACGTCAATTTCAACCTTGCTGTCCATGGGCCACAAATCCCAGAGTTCTCCTCATTGCACAGAATCACTACACTCAACTATGGGCTTTGCTGCCACCTTGTGGACAAACAGCAGAATGCAGCTGAGCTCCCCAATGCCACTACTTTTTGAGTCTACACAGAAAATTGCACACAGCATGGGAATAGTAAAGGAAAGAACCCATCTGAGGACCACCTGGGAGAATGCACAACAGTGTCCAGAATATCCAATGTGCTATTCATATTTGAAAAACCACTTGTGCAGTGGAAAATTACTTTTTCATAGCACAACCCAGTTCCTAAGACCCTGCGTCAGGAATAAAGAAAAAACAGTGGTAATCATAATGGAAACACACTTATGTAAACATACACACACACATACTCTCCCACAGAGACGCACACACTTTTCCCTGAAATAACGTGGATTGGGGTTGCTGTTTTGCACTCAAGAAAAATGTCAAAGTTTTATGGGTGGAGGGGAGTAGTGTTAAGTTTCTGGCATATGAAGGTGAGAAGTGCCTAGAGAAGATCGATAGTTACATGGACAACGAAGGGATCTTGGGTTGGAGGCACAGTTGGTCAAGATAACAGGGAACTATGTGGAAGCCCAGGACCCCGTTTTGAGCCCCTGGTCACCACTTACCCAGCTAGGGAAAAGCTGGGCTAGTGTCAAATCAGAACTGCAGCTGTTTCTCTATCACTCTTCCTGCTTGGGCCCTGCTCTCTCAATTTATGACTGTTTCCTTCTCCTCAGTAAGAAAGTTACAAATGATGTACAGAAATACAGCGAAAGTGGGAAAAATTACACCTGTGCCCACTATTACATGTAACAGTTGACTGTAAAGCATTCATCCCCCCAGTAAGAACAGAATAAATAATTGTGAAGTTAAAAACATTGTAGGTTAAATAGTGAACATTCTTTAGAGCCATGCAATACTAATCCATTGTGCATTGGATGTCACTGTCAAAAACAGTGCAGTAATAGTTGTAGTAGTGTGTAGTATATGCAAAAGGAAATGTATTGTGTTTCAAAGTTCCCTTAAATTATAAGAGAAAATCTATCAGGCAGAAGAAATGACCCCTCATGTGATATGGGACTAAATAAATAAATAAATATGCAAATGAATGGGGATGATCTAGGAGGATTTGGAAACAAATAAAAACAAAACCACAGGAAGACTTGATTACAGCATAAATACAGAAAATGTCTGCTGAGAAACAGAGGGCTGCTTCAAAACTTCCCTGACACTTCAGGGTCCAGGCAAATTAAGAATTCCGGAGAATGAAAAGAAAGCCATACATATTGAAGCTTACACTAGAAAATGGAGGCAAGTTCTGTGCAATGATAACTACAATGTGGATACTGATAGAAAGGCTATTGGAAATGCTCCTGGAAGGCTTATAATTTATAATTGTAGTGAAGCCTGCTCCAACTATGTGACCAATTATTTATGAGTAAGGAAGCTTTTATAAATGTGGTAATTCTGCATTAAGATCAAATAAAAAGGTCAACAATTCTAAAAATGACTGATATATATATATATATATATATATATATATATATATATATATATATATGTACACATATGTATGTGTATCTTTATTATAAACTCTGAGGGATACTGGCATGGCTATGCGGAGACAGAGTATGGCTTGTGTCAGAGAGACTTACAAAGCTGAGGCTACAGAAACCTAGGTGAAATCGCCAAAAAAACAAGCGACTCTCTTTGTATATCAGAGCCTGTCAGTAAAATAAGTATATAAGTAAAATATTAATGAGTGCTGACAGAGTGAGTGAGAGCCCGTGAGAGTCAGAGACAGAGAAGGCAAGAAGAGAAATAGAAGAGTGGGTAAGAGACCAGAAGTCAAAAACCTCCCACACTGTGTTAATACATGACAGGTTCAAACCTGGGCTGTTGAGATTGTAAGGCAGCAGTCTCATGTCCAAAGACTCCAGACCACCCCAGCCTTCACCATATGTGTGTAGTATTTATGACATGAAATATATTGTGAGTGTAAACTTCCCTTCAATTATAAGAGAAAAATCTAACAGAAGAAATGACCCCTCATGTAATATAGGACTAAATAAATATGCAAATAAATGGGGATGATCTAGGAGGATTTGAAAAAACTGAAAAATAAAAACAAAAAGCACAAGAAGACCTGATTACAGCAGAAAATGGAAACCACCTGCTGTGAAAATTCTGAGACACTTCAGAGTCCAGGGAAATTAAGATTTCAGGAGAATGAAAAGAAACTCATATGTACTGAAGCTTACACTAGAGAAAGGAGGCAAGTTCTCTACTATGATAGTTACAATAAGGATGCTGATAGAAATGCTATTAGAAATGCTACTGGAAGGTTCTATTATTTAGATTCTGGCTAAGCAAGAATGCACATGAAAAGGGACTCTCATGTCTCCCTCTCCTGAGTTCCCGATTCAATCTCTTGCCTCACTATTATCCAAACACTGCCAATGGGTAAGCTGTGACACCCCTCAGAATTCAGGGGAATGAGGCTGAGTAGGCAGTCACGTTTGGCTGCCTACTCAGCCTCCAGACTCTCAGTCCACTGTTCACGCCACCAGATTACAAGCACAGAAAGAACCCAGAAATAGCTGTTTCAACATAGATGGGAACTGTGTTCGACCAAACAATAGTGGATGAACCCGGTCCCTTACACCTACGCTTTGGGTCCAGCTAAGGCAATTGATCCTGTTGCCTCACATCCCTGATCATGGTGTCCTGGTGTACACACATCACACTCATAGACATTCCGAGAAGTAGGCATGCATGAGTATCCCATACAAAGTCTCTCTGCTAGCAGGAAGCACAAACTCCCCGGGCCCTTGCTATGGGCAGACAAAAGAAATATGGATGCCTCCATTGGCTGAATTCAGAGCTTCCAGTGGAGATCACAGCACCGCCCCTCACCTGAGGGCCTGGCTGCTGCTAATAAAGGCAATTGGAAACACCTGTTAACACCTAGGCCCTGGAGACATACTCAGGAATCCCTCAAGGAGCTGGCAGACCTCAGGCTGGCAGACCTCCTGACCCCGGCATAGCTGTGCTCCTAGTTGGGCGGCCCTTCTGGCCAGAGGTGAGAATATTCCCTAGATACAACAAAGAACTTCAGGTTTCAAAAGGATTTGAAAAACCCATGAAGCACTTGGAAAATACATTTCACAGCCAGCAAAGCACCCTCTTTCTGAACGCTGGATGTTTCCATTTACCTTGGAAATCTGGACAATGGTGTGGCCATCAGTACCACAGATCCTTGACATTCAGCCCAATAGAGGGAAAGAACAATGTGTGTGCCAGGGTGGTAGAGTTTCACTTCTCTTCACCAGGGCTCTCATGGTATAAGAACAATTATGCAGTGCAGGAAATTGAGGAGGGCTGCATTTAGGCTGAGTGTCAGCCACAGGGTCCCGGAGAATGGGAGTCAAGCACAGAGGGCCTGGACAGCTGCAGCTGCAGATGGACATATGCCTGTTACCTGCAGCAGGAATGCTGTCTCCTCAGTTCCCCTCTGTACCATGCCATACGCATGAGACTAAGTAATCCAAAGGGCAAAGAAAGGAAAATTTCAACACCAGGAAGACCAAGTTCACGATGCATGCACTGAATTCCAGGAAGGGTCCAGAGAAGAAGGCACACAGAGACAGTCAGAGACACAGAATGACAGTGACTGAAAGGGACAGAAATTCTGGCCCTGTGTTGATCAGTTCCAGAGCACTGAAGACAAACCCTTCATGCCCATTCATACTTCTTACAAGTGGCATTGTTATTTTATGATTGTGAGGAAAGGTTACACTTAGAACATCTAGGTCTTAGCCCACTCTGAGAAGCAACACTTGGCCTGCAGTCCACTCTCCAAAACTGCCCTTGCCTCTCCAAATTGGAATTAGGTTTAGTGATGCTCCAGCTAAATGCAGGTTGGCGTATTTCATCTCCCTGGTCTAGCCTAAGCCTGTCCTGTGTGCAGGCAACTGCACTATGTCTATTTCTTCTTTGATTTACAGTTTTGGGATAGGAATTGGTGGACAAAATAGCAAGAGGGAAATAGATGATTTGGCAGTTGTAGTTTGTGCTGAGAGAGATGTGTAGAGTTACAAGAGGTAAAAAAATGGCTCTGTGAGATGTCTCTCATGACTGTGGCTCAGAAGGGCCAGGTGTATCCGCATTACTACCCGAATCCAGAGCTGTGCAGGTCTCTAGCTAAAATATATTTTCAGAACTCTAAATGTTACATACAAATATATATATATATATATATATATATATATATATATATATATAGAGAGAGAGAGAGAGAGAGAGAGAGAGAGCGAGACACTGATGCAGTCATTTTCTACAATGGATGCGATATGATATTCAGACAATTGATTGTTCAAACCTGGAGAGAAACTGTGCATCAGGATAAGAATTGTCCAAAGGAGTAAAATCACCAAATCATTAGCTATATGCAGCTACAAAGGGACCGATTGAAAAAGTCTTGATAAGGAACTCATTCAGGAGACTCTATACATGGAAAGGAACCAAAAGTTTCCTAGTCTGGCAACACACACAGGGCAGCTGCTACTTCCCAGTGCAGGCCTCAGGGCAAAAACCTATCCCTCTTCAATGTCTTTACATCTGAAAATATGAAAAGTGACCAAGGGCCAAGGAGAGCCCCAATGGTGTCAATATTGAGCTGTAAATCAGAATGTGCCAAGTGTTTTGTACAAAATCACCTGTGCCACAGTGATTCTGTTGTTCTCTCTCTCTCTCCCTCCCTCACACACACACACAAACACACACAAACACACACTCTCACACTTACACACACGCACCCATCCACAGAGGCACAGGCACAAACGGAGTTATACACATGCACACTTGACAGCTTCTGCAAGTTTCGGCCCTGGGCTGAACCCTGCTTCGCACTTCCTGGAAGCATACCCAGCCTTTTAAGGCCATCTCTGAGCTCCCATTGTCTGGCTTACTTCAGAAGGCCCGCAGACAGGGCATCAGCCATGCTCTGATAGGCCAGAGGCCTAGGCCACACTCATAACCCCTGCCAGCAATATCATTGGCCAGTGTGCTAGGGCACGCCCAGGAATGTCAATGCCCCTAGTCAGTGATTGGCCAGCAACCTTGAGCACCGCCCACACGGCCCTGCAGCACTCTCATTGGGCAGCCTCTGGAAGGCCTGCCCACCAGCCATTTCTGCTGGAAAGAGATGAGAATTAAAAAACCTCCTACACTGTGTTCATTGATTACAGGTTCAAAGCTGGCTTGTAGCGATTGTAAGGCAGCAGCTCTCATGCCCACAGACCCCAGACAGCCCCAGCATTCACCATATGCTATACTATCAGACCTGACAGTAATGTGTGTGTGGGGGTGTGTCTGTCTGTCTGTGTCTGTGTGTGCTCAAGCTCACCTATAGTAGTCTCAGAGCATGGGGGAAGGTAGCCAGCCTCACCAGCAACTTATATACAGAAAACCTAGATGGTCAGGGAAAGCCAGCTATCCCAGTTTCTGGCTAAGCAAGAATGCACATGCAAAGGGACTCTCATGGCTCCCTCTCCTGAGTTCCCGATTCAATCTCTTGCCTGACTATCATCCAAACACTGCCAATGGGGTTAGCTGGGGCACCCCTCAGAATTCAGGGGCATAAGCCTGTCCAGTCACGTTTGGCTGCCTACTCAGCCTCCTGACTCTCAGTCCACTGTTCAAGCCACCAGATTACAAGCACAGAAAGAACCCAGAAATAGCTGTGTCTCAACATAGATGGGAACTGTGTTCAACCAAACAATAGTGGATGAACCCGGCCCCTCACACCTACCCTTTGGGTCCGGCTAAGGCAATTGCTCCTGTGGCCTCACATCCCAGATCATGGTGTCCTGGTGTCCACACATCACACTCATAGAGATTCCCAGAAGTAGGCATGCATGAGTGTCCCATACAAAGTCTCTCTGATTGCAGGAAGCACAAACTCCCCAGGCCCTTGCTATGGACAGACAAAAGAAAGACGGATGCCTCCATTGGCTGAATTCGGAGCTTTCAGTGGAGATCACAGTCCCGCCCCTACCCTGAGGGCCTGGATTCTGATAATAAAGGCAATTGAAAACACCTGTTACCACCTAGGTCCTGAGGACATACTCAGGAATCCCTCTAGGAGCCTGTGGGATGGCAGACCTCCTGACCCCAGGATAGCTGTGCTCCTAATTGGGAGGGCCTTCGTGCCAGAGGTGAGAATATTCCCTAGATACAAGAACGAACTTCAGGTTTCAAAAGGATTTGAAACCCCAGGAGGCTTTTGGAGAAGACATTTCACATCCATCAAAACATCCTTTTTCTGAACCTTGGAAGCTTCCTTTTTGCGTAGAAAATATAGACACTGGTGTGACCATCAGTAACACAGATCCTTTACATTCGGCCCAATAGAGGGAAAGCACAATGTGTGTGCCAGGGTAGAGTTTCACTTCTCTTCACCTGGGCTCTCATAGAAAAAGAACAAGGATGCGGTGCAGGAAATTGAGGAGGACTGCATTTAGGCTGTGTCAGCCACAGGGACCTGGAGAATGGGAGTCAAGCACAGAGGGCCTGGACAGCTGCAGCTGGAGATGGACATATGCCTGTATCCTTCAGCAGGAACGCTGTCTCCTCAATTCCACTCTGTACTACACCATGTGCATGAGACTAAGTAATCCAAAGGGCAAAGAAAGGAAAATTTCCACACCAGGAAGACCGAGTTCACGATGCATGCACTGAATTCCACAAATGGTCCAGGGAAGAAGGCACACAGAGACAGTCAGAGAGACAGAATGACAGTGACTGAAAAGGACAGAAATTCTGGCCCTATGTTATCAGTGCCGGAGCACTGAAGACAAAGCCTCCATTCCCATGCTAAGTTCTTACAAGTGTCATTGTTATTTTATGTTTGTGATGAAAGGTTACACTTAGAACATCTAGGTCTTAGCCCACCCTGAGAAGAAACACTGGCCTGCAGCCCATTCCTCAAAACTGTCCATGCCTCTCCAAATTGGAAGTAGTTTTAGTGATGCTCCAGCCAATGCAGTCTGGTGTATTTCATCGCCCTGGTGCAGCCTCAGCTTGTCCTGTCTGCAGGGAACTGCACTATGTCTATTTCTTTTTTGATTTACAGTTTTGGGATAGGACTCGGTGGACAAAAAGAGCAAGAGGGAAATAGATGTTATGGCAGCGGTAGTTTGTGCTGAGAGAGTTTTGTAGATTGATAAACGATATGGCTCTGTGAGATGTCTCTCATGACTGTGGCTCAGAAGGGCCAGGTGTATCCATTTTAGTACCCTAATACAGACCTGTGCAGGTCACTAGCTAAAAATATTTTCAGTCCTCTACATGTTACATATATATATATATATATATATATATATATATATATATATATATATATCGATATATATATATATATCGATATATATATATATATATAGATAGATAGATAGATAGAGAGAGAGAGACAGAGAGAGAGACAGTGATGTAGTCATTTTCTACAATGGATTCAATATGACATTCAGACAATTGATTGCTAAATCTTGGAGAGAAACTGTGCATCAGGAAAGTAATTGTCCAAAGGAGTAAAATCTCCAAATCTTTAGCTATCTGTAGCTCCAACGGGACCAATCGAAAAAGGCTCCAGAAGGAACTCATCCAGGAGACTCTCCACATCGACAGACACCGCAAGTTTCCTAGTCTGGCTAAACACACAGGGCAGCTGCTAGTTCCCAGTGCAAACCTCAGGGCAAAATCCTCTCCCTCTTCAGAGTCTCAGAATTCAAAAACCTCCTACACTGTGTTCATTGATGAAAAGTTCAAACCTGGCTTGTAGAGATTGTAAGGCAGCAGCTCTAATGCCCACCGACCCCAGACAGCCCCAGCCTTCACCATATGCTGTACTACCAGACCTGACGGTAATGTGTGCCCTTGCCTCTCCAAATTGGAAGTAAGTTTAGTGATGCTCCAGCCAAATGCAGGCTGGCATATTTCATCTCCCTGGTCTAGCCTCAGCCTGTCCTGTGTGCAGGGAACTACACTAAGTCTATTTCTTCTTTGACTTACAGTTTTGGGATGGGACTCGGTGGACAAAAAGAGCAAGAGTGAAGTAGATGATTTGGCAGCTGTAGTTTGTGCTGAGAGAGATTTGTAGAGTGACAAGAGGTAAACTAATGTTCAGTGAGATATCTCTCATGATTGTGGCTCTGAAGGGCCAGGTGTATCTGCATTACTACCCGAATCCAAAGCTGTGCAGGTCTCTAGCTAAAATATATTTTCAGACCTCTACATCTTACATATATAGATAGATAGATAGATAGAGAGAGAGAGAGAGAGAGAGAGCAAGACACTGATGTAGTCATTTTCTACAATGGATGCAATATGACATTCAGACAATTGATTGCTAAAACCTGGAGAGAAACCGTGCATCAGGAAAATAATTGACCAAAGGAGTAAAATCTCCAAATCATTAGCTATATGCAGCTCCAACTGGACCTAGGGAAAAGGGATCAAGAAGGAACTCATCCACGAGACTCTCCACATGGACAGGCAGCACAAGTTTCCTAGTCTGGCAACACACACAGGGCAGCTGCTAGTTCCTTGTGCAAGCCTCAGGGCAAAAACCTCTCCCTCTTCAGTGTCTTTACTTCTGAAAAGAAAAATAATGTCCAAGGGCCAAGGAGAGCTACAATGGTGTCAATATTGAGCGTTAAATCAGAATGTGCCGTGTTTTGCACAAAATCTCCTGTGCCCCGGTGATTCTGTTGTTCTCTTTCTCTCCCTACCACACACATACACACACACAAACAAACAAAAACACACACACTCACAGTCATGCACGCACACATCCACAGAGGCACAGGCACAAATGGAGTTATACGCATGCACACTGGACAGCTTCTGCAAGACAGGGCCCTGAGCTGAACCCTGCTTCACACTTACTGGAAACACCCAGCGTTTTAAGGCCATCTATGAGCTCCCATTGGCGGGCTTCCTTCAGAAGGCTGCTCTCTGAGTCCCGCCCTCGCAAATTCTCCCCTGTTCCCATTGGCCAGCTCTTGGTTCATGCCCCTGAGGGTGATGTTCTTCTTCTCTAATTGGCCAGCTGTCTCTATGAATACACACTGGGCCCTCCCCTCAGGCTCAGAGGGCATGGTCTCTTAGACCAGCCCCCTGGGAATGTCTGTCTTCCTCTAAAGGCCCTGTTTCTGCCAACACGACCCAACAGCTCCTGTCTGGACCCGTCCTTAGGACACTGCCTGCTTGAGCTAGGCTGGCCGTGCACTTGGGGCACACCCAGAAACTCTGTCTCCACTCTTGTAGCACAGAGCCTCAGGGCACTTGCCCCATGGAGCCTTAGTCCTGCACTTGTGCTGCCCTCTCGTGGACACCCAGCAGAATGAAGCTGAGCACAGGGATTCACAAGCTCCCAGTAGAGTCATCCCAGACAAAGAGAGAAACCCTTCCACTTCCAAAGACAAATGGGGGATACCCCCACCGCAAAGGAAAGAACAGATGTCTAGGGCTCTCTACGTCAATTTCAACCTTGCTGTCCATGGGCCACAAATCCCAGAGTTCTCCTCATTCCACAGAATCACTACACTCAACTATGGGCTTTGCTGCCACCTTGTGGAAACACAGCAGAAAACAGCTGAGCTCCCCTATGCCACTCCTCTTTGAGTCTACACAGAAAATTACACATATCATGGGAATAGCAAAGGAAAGAACCCATCTGAGGACCACCAGGGAGAATGCACAACAGTGTCCAGAATATCCAATGTGCCATTCATATTTGAAAAACCACTTGTGCAGTCGAAACTTCCTTTGTCATTGCACAACCCAGTTTCTAAGAATCTGAGTCAGGAATAAAGAAACAACAGCAGTAATCATAAATGAAACACACGTAGGTACACTTACACACACACAGACACACACACACACACACACACACACACAGAGACGCACACACTTTTCCCTGAAATAATGTGGTTTGGGGTTGCTTTTTAACACTCAAGTAAAAGTTCAAAGTTTCATGGGTGGAGGGGAGAAGTGTTAAGTTTCTGGCATATGAAGGTGAGACGTGGCTAGAGCAGATCTATAGTTACATGGACAACGAAGGAAGCATGGGTTGGAGGCACAGCTGGTGGAGATGCCAGGGAACTAAGTGGAAGCCCAGGACCCCGTTTTGAGCCCCTGCTCACCACTTACCCAGCTAGGGAAAAGCTGGGCTAGTGTCAAATCAGAACTGCAGCTGTATCTCTGTTTATCTTCCTGCTTGGGGCCTGCTCTCTTAATTTATGACTGTTTCCTTCTCCTCAGTAAGAATGTTACAAATGATGTACAGAAATACAGGGAAAGTGGAAAAAATTACCCCCGTTCCCACTATTACATGTAACTGTTGACTGTAACAATTCATCCCCCAAAAAAGAACAGAATAAATATTTGTGAGGTTAAAAACATTGTAGGTTAAATAGTGAACATTCTTTAGATCCATGCAATACTAATCCATTAAGCATTGGATGTCACTGTCAAAAACAGTGCAGTAATAGTTGTAGTAGCGTGTAGTATCTGCAAAAGGAAATGTATTGTGTGTCAAAAGTTCCCTTCCATTATAAGAGAAAATCTATCAGGAAGAAGAAATGACCCCTCATGTGATATGGGACTAAATAAATAAATAAATATGCAAATGAATGGGGATGATCTAGGAGGATTTGAAAAAAATAAAAACAAAAACCACAGGAAGACCTGATTACAGCAGAAATATAGAAAATGTCTGCTGAGAAACTGAGGGCGGCTTCAAAACTTCCCTGACACTTCAGGGTCCAGGCAAATTAAGAATTCCCAAGAATGAAAAGAAAGCCATACATATTGAAGCTTACACTAGAAAATGGAGGCAAGTTCTGTGCTATGATAATTACAATGAGGATACTGATAGAAAGGTTATTGGAAATGCTCCTGCAAGGCTTATAATTTATAATTGTAGTGAATCCTGCTCCAACTATGTGACCAATTATTTAAGAATAAGGAGGCTGTTATAAATGTGGTAATTCTGCATTAAGATCAGATAGAAAGGTCAACAATTCTATGACTGATATATATGTATATATATGTACATATATGTAAGTGTATCTTTATTATAGACTCTGAGGGATACTGGCATGGCTATGAGGAGACAGAGTATGGCTTGTGCCAGAGAGACTTACAAAGCTGAGGTTCCAGAAACCTAGGTGAAATCACCAAAAAACAGCCAGAGATCAGCAGTGTCCTGGTGATTACCTTTGTATATCTGGGCCTGTCAGTAAAATAATGTATAAGTAAAATATTAATGGGTGCAGACAGAGTGAGTGAGAGCCTGTGAGAGTTAGAGACAGAGAAGGCAAGAAGAGAAATAGAAGAGACCAGAAGTCAAAAACCTCCCACACTGTGTTCATACATGACAGGTTCAAACCTGGGTTGTAGAGATTGTAAGGCAGAAGTCTCAAGTCCACAAAACCCAGACCACCACAGCCTTCACCATATATGTGTAGTATTTACAACACGAAATGTATTGTGAGTGTAAACTACCCTTCAATTATAAGAGAAAAATCTATCAAGCAGAAGAAATGACCCCTCATGTAATATAGGACTAAATAAATAAATAAATATGCAAATAAATGGGATGATCTAGGAGAATTTGAAAAAAACAAAAAGCACAAGAACCTGATTGCAGCAGAAAATGAAAACCATCTGCTGAGAAACAGAGGACTGCTTCAAAAATTCCGAGACACTTCAGAGTCCAGGGAAATTAAAATTTCAGGAGAATGAAAAGAAACTCATATGTACTGAAGCTTACACTAGAGAAATGAGGCAAGTTCTGTACTATGATAATTACAATAAGGATGCTGATAGAAATGCTATTAGAAATGCTACTGGAAGGTTCTATTATTTATAGTTGTATTTAATACTGCTCCAACTAGGTGGACAATTATTAATGAAAAAGGAAGCTGTTATAAATGTGTTAATTCCGATAAAGATCAATTACATAGGTCGACAATTCTAAAAATAACATCTATATATATATATATATATATATATATATATATATATATATATATATATGGATGTATATGTTTATTCTAAAGTCGGAGAGATACTGCCATGGATATGAGGAGACACAATATGGCTTGTGTCAGAGCAACTTACAAAGATGTGGCTCCAGTAGCCTAGGTGAAATCACCAACACAACAAGCCAGAGCTCAGCAATGCTCTGGCAACTCTCTTTGTATATCTGGGCCTGTCAATAAAATAAGGATACAAGTAAAATATTACTGAGTGCAGACAGAGTGAGTGAGAGCCTGTGAGAGTCAGAGACAGAGAAGGAGAGAAAAGAAATAGATGAGTTGGAAAGTGACCAGAAGTCAAAAACCTCCTGCACTGTGTTCATTTATGACAGGTTCAAACCTGGCTTGTAGATATTGTAAGGCAGCAGCTCTCATGCCCACAGACCCCATACAGCCCCATCCTTAACCATATGCTGTACTACCAGACCTGACAGTAATGTGTGTGTGAGTGTGTGTCTGTCTGTATGTCTGTGTGTGTCTGTGTGTGCTCAGAGCTCAACTATAGTAGTCTCAGACCATGGGTGTCAAGGTAGACAACCTGACCTGCAACTTATGTACAGAGAACCTAGCTGGACAGGGCAAGTCAGCTCACCCAGATTCTCGCTAAGCAAGAATGCATATGCACAGGGACTCTCATGTCTCCCTCTCCTGAGTTCCCGATTCAATCCCATGCATCACTATCATCCAAAAACTGAAAACAGGGTAAACGGGGGCACCCCTCAGAATTCAGGGGCAAGAGAATGAGTAGGCAGTCACTTTTGGATGCCTACTCAGCCTCCTGAATCTCAGTCCACTGCTCAGGACAGCAGATTACAAGCCCTGAAAGAACCCAGAAAGAGCTGTGTTTCAACATAGATGGGAACTGTGATTGACCAAACAATAGTGGATGAACCCAGCCCCTTACACATCCCCTTTGGGTCCGGCTAAGGCAATTGCTCCTGTGGCCTCACAATCCCTGATCATGGTGTCCTGGTGTCCACACATCACATTCAGAGAGAATCCCAGAAGTAGGCATGCATGAGTTTCCCATACAATGTTGCTCTGCTTGCAGGAAGCACAAACTCCCCGGGCCCTTGCTATGGAGAGACAAAAAGAAGATGGATGCCTCCATTGGCTGAATTAGGAGTTTCCAGTGCAGATCACAGCCCCGCTCCTCACCTGAGGGCCTGGATGCTGCTAATAAAGGCAATTGGAAACACCTATTACCACATGGAGCCTGAGGACATACTCAGGAAACCCTCCAGGAGCTAGCAGGCTGACAGACCTCCTGACCCCTGGATAGTTGTGGTCCTAGTTGGGATGGCCTTCTGGCCAGAGGTGAGAATATTCCCTAG
The DNA here is from genome assembly GCF_950295315.1 of Erinaceus europaeus. Classification (NCBI taxonomy): domain Eukaryota; kingdom Metazoa; phylum Chordata; class Mammalia; order Eulipotyphla; family Erinaceidae; genus Erinaceus; species Erinaceus europaeus. Next base: position 62,497 of record NW_026647597.1, on the reverse strand, counting down.
ATACAAGAAAGAAATTCAGGTTTCAAAAGGATTTGAAACCCCATGAGGCACTTGGAAAAGACATTTCAGAGCCATCAAAACACCCTCTTTCTGAAATCTGGAAGCTTCCGGTTTGCGTCGAAAATTTGGACACTGGTGTGGCCATCATTACCAGAGATCCTTTACATTTGGCTAATTGAAGTAAAGCACAATGTGTGTGCCACGGGGATAGAGTTTCACTTCTCTTCACCTGGGCTCTCATGGAATAAGGACAAGGAAGCGGTGCAGGAAATTGAGGAAGGCTGCATTTAGGTTGAGTGTCAGCCACAGGGCCCTGGAGAATGGGAGTCAAGTACAGAGGGCCTGGACAGCTGCAGCTGTAGATGGACATATGCCTGTTACCTGCAGCAGGAACGATGTCTACTCAGTTCCCCTCTGTACTACGCCATATGCACGAGACTAAATAATCCAAAGGGCAAAGAAAGGAAAATTTCAACACCGTGAAGACCGAGTTCACAATGCATGCACTGACTTCCACGAAGGTTCCAGGGAAGAAGGCACACAGAGACAGTCTGAGAGACAGAATGACAGTGACTGAAAAGGACAGAAATTCTGTCCCTGTGTTGATCAGTGTCAGAGCACTGAAGACAAACTCTCCATGCCCATGCATACTTCTTACAAGTGGCATTGTTATTTTATGTTTGTGAGGAAAGATTACACTTAGAACATCTAGGTCTTAGCCCACTCTGAGAAGAAACACTTGTCCTGCAGCCCACACTCCAAAACTGCCCTTGCCTCTCCAAATTAGAAGTAGTTTTAGTGATGCTCCAGCCAAATGCAGGCTGGCGTATTGCATCTCCCTGGTCCAGCCTCAGCCAGTCCTGTGTGCAGGGAACTGCACTATGTCTATTTCTTCTTTGATTTACAGTTTTGGGATAGGACTCGGTGGACAAAAAGAGTAAGAGGGAAGTAGATGTTTTGGCAGCTGTATTGTGTGCTAAGAGAGATTTGTAGAGTGATAAATGATATGGCTCTGTGAGATGTCTATCATGACTGTGTCTCAGAAGGGCCAGGTGTATCCACTTTACTACCCTAATCCAGAGCTGTGCAGGTCTCTAGCTAAAAAAATATTTTCAGACCTGTACATGTTATATATATACAGAGAGAGAGAGACTGTTGTAGTCATTTTGTATAATGGCTTCGATATGACATTCAACAATTGATTGCTGAATCCTGGAGAGAAACTGTGCATCAGCAAAATAATTGTCAAAAGGAATATAATCTACAAATCATTAGCTATATGCTGCTCCAACGGGACGAATCGAAAAAAGCTCGAGAAGGAACTCATCCAGGAGACTCTCCACATGGACAAGCACCACAAGTTTCCTAGTCTGGAAACACACACAGGGCAGCTGCTAGTTCCCAGTGCAAGACTCAGGGCAATCCCATGCCTCACATCTATCATCAGGGGGAAGCTGGGCCACCCCTCAGAATTCAGGGGCATGAGCCTGTCCAGTCACATTTGGCTGCCTAGTCACCCTCCAGGCTCTCAGTCCACTGCTCAGCACAGAAGATTACAAGCACAGACAGTACCCAGAAAGAGATGTGTTTCAACATAGATGGGAACTCTGTTCGTCCAAACAATAGTGGATGAACCTGGTCCCTTACACCTACCCTTTGGGTCCGGCTAAGGCAATTGCTCCTGTGGCCTCACATCCCTGATCATGGTGTCCTGGTGTCCACACATCACACTCATAGAGATTCCCAGATGTAGGCATGCATCAGTGTCCCATACAATGCCGCTCTTCTTGCAGGAAGCACAAAATCCCCTGGCTCTTGCTATGGACAGACAGAAGAAAGATGGATGCCTCCATTGTGAATTCGTAGCTTCCTGTGGAGATCATAGCCCACACCTCACCTGAGGGCCTGGCTGATGCTAATAAAGGCAATTGGAAACACCTGTTACCACTTGGGCCCTGAGGATATACTCAGGAATCCCTCCAGGAGCTAGCAGGCTGGCAGACCTCCTGATCCCGAGATAGCTGTGCTCCGAGTTGGGCAGCCCTTCTGGCCAGAGGTGAGAATATTCCCTAGCTACAAGAAAGAACTTCAGGTTACAAAAGGATTTTTGAAAACCCCATGAGGCACTTGGAAAAGACATTTCACAGCCATTAAAACACACTCTTTCAGAAACCTGGAAGATTCCGTTTTGCGTGGAAAATCTGGACACTGCTTTGCCCATCAGTACCACAGATCCTTTACATTTGGCTTATTACAGGGAAAGCACAATGTGTGTGCCATGGGGATAGAGTTTCACTTCTCTTGACCTGGTCTCTCATGGAATAAGTACAAGGACGCTGTGCAGGAAGGTGAGGAGGGCTGCATTTAGGCTGAGTGTCAGCCTCAGGACCCTGGAGAAAGGGAGTCAAGCACAGAGGGCCTGGACAGCTGCAGATGCAGATGGACTTATGCCTGGAACCTGCAGCATCAATGCTGTCTCCGCAGTTCCCCTCTGTACTACACCATGTGCAGGAGACTAAATAAAACAAAGGGCAAAGAAAGGAAAATTTCAACACCAGGATGACTGAGTTCACGATGCATGCACTGACTTCCAGTAAGGCCCCAGGGAAGAAGGCACGTAGAGACAGTCAGAGAGACAGAATGGTCCAGCCTCAGCCTGTCCTGTGTGCAGGGAACTGCACTATGTCTATTTCTCCTATATAAACGATATGGCTCTGTGAGATGTCTTTCATGACTGTGGCTCAGAAGAGCCAGGTATATTTAATTTACTACCCTAATACAGAGCTGTGCAGGTCTCTAGCTAAAAAATATTTTCAGACCTCTACAAGTTACATATATAGAGAGAGAAATAGAGAGAGAGAGAGACACTGATATAGTCATTTTATACAATGGATTCGATATGACATTCAGACAATTGATTGCTGAATCCCGGAGAGAAACTGTGCATCAGGAAAATAATTGTCCAAAGGAATAAAATCTCCAAATCATTAGCTATATGCAGCTCCAATGGGACGAATCGAAAAAAGCTCGAGAAGGAACTCATCCATGAGACTCTCCACATCACCACAAGTTTCCTAGTCTGGAAACACACACAGGGCAGCTGCTAGTTCCCAGTGCAAGCCTCAGGGCAAAAACTTCTCCCTCTTCAGTGTCTCAGAATTCAAAAACCTCCTAAACTGTGTTCATTGATGACAGGATCAAACCTGGCTTGTAGAGATTGTAAGGCAGCAGCTCTCATGCCCACAGACCCCAGACAGCCCCAGCCTTCACCATATACTGAACTACCTGACCTGACAGTAGTGTGTGTGTGTGTGTCTGTCTGTCTGTCTGTCTGACTGTGTGTGTCTGTGTGTGCTTAGAGCTCACCTGTAGTAGTCTCAGAGCATGGGTTGCAAGGAAGCCAGCCTCACCTGAAACTTATGTACAGAAAACCTAGCTGGTCAGGGCAAGCCAGCTAGCCCAGATTCTCGCTAAGCAAGAATGCATATTCAAAGCGACTATCATGTCTAAATCTCCTGATTTCCCTATTCAATCTTATGCCTCACTATCTATCATCCAAACACTGCCAACGGGGAAAGCTGTGGCACCCCTCAGAATTCAGGGGCATGAGCCTGTCCAGTCACGTTTGGCTGCGTACTCAGCTTCCAGGCTCTCAGTCCACTGCTCAGGGCAGCAGATTACAAGCCCAGAAAGAACCCAGAAAGAGCTGTGTCTCAACATAGACAGGAACTGTTTTCGACCAAACAATAGTAGATGAACTCGTTCCCTTACACCTACGCTTTTGGTCCGGCTAAGGCAATTGCTCCTGTGGCCTCACATCCCTGATCATGATGTCCTGGTGTCCACACATCACACTCAAAGAGATTCCTAGAAGTAGGCATGCATGAGTCTACCATACAAAGTATCACTGCTTGCAGGAAGCACAAAATCCCCTGGCCCTTGCTATGGACAGACAAAAGAAAGATGGATGCCTCCATTGGCTGAATCCGGAGCTTCCAGTGGAGATAGCAGCCCCAAACCTCACCTGAGGTCCTGGATGCTGCTAATAAAGGCAATTGGAAACACCTGTTACCACTTGGGCCCTGAGGACATACTCAGGAATCCCTCCAGGAACTATCAGGCTGGCAGACCTCCTGACCCCTGGATAGCAGTGCTCCTAGTTGGGCGGCCCTTCTGACAGAGGTGAGAATATTCCCTAGATACAAGAGAGAACTTCAGGTTTCAAAGGATTTGAAAACCCCATGAGGCACTTGGAAAAGACATTTTACAGCCATCAAAACACCCTCTTTCTAAACCCTGGAAGCTTCCGTTTTGCGATCCTTTACATTTGGCTTAATAGAGGGAAAGCACAATGTGTCTTCCAGGGGGATAGAGTTTCACTTCTCTTCACCTGGTCTCTCATGGAATTAGGACAAGGACGCTGTACAGGAAGGTGAGGAGGGCTTCAGTTAGGCTGAGTGTCAGCCTCAGGACCCTGGAGAATGGGAGTCAAGCACAGAGGGCCTGGACAGCTGCAGCTGCAGATGACATATGCCTGGAACCTGCAGCAGCAACTCTGACTCCGCAGTTCCCCTCTGTACTACACCAAGTGCAGGAGACTAAATAATCCAAGGGCAAAGAAAGGAAAATTTCAACTCCAGGATGACAGAGTTCATGATGCATGCACTGACTTCCATAAGGGCCCAGGGAAGAAGGCACGTAGAGACAGTTAGAGAGACAGAATGACAGAGACAGAAAAGGACTGAAAGTCTGGCCCTGTGTTGATCAGTGCCAGAGCACTGAAGACAAACCCTCCATGTCCATGCATACTTCTTACAAGTGGCATTGTTATTTTATGTTTGTGAGGAAAGGTTACACTTAGAACATCTAGGTCTTAACCACTCTGAGAAGCACCACTTGGCCAGCAGCCCACTCTCCAAAACTGCCCCCGCCTCTCCAAATTGGATGCAGTCTTAGTGATGCTCCAGCCAAGATGCAGGCTGGTGTATTGCATCTCCCTCGTCCAGCCTCAGACTGTCCTGTGTGCAGGGAACTTCACTATGTCTATTTCTTCTTTGATTTACAGTTTTGGGATAGGACTCGGTGGACAAAAAGAACAAAAGTGAAGTAGATGATTTGGTGGCGGTAGTTTGTGCTGAGAGAGATTTGTAGAGTGATAAGAGGTATAAGAATGGCTCTGTGAGATGTCTCTCATGACTGTGGATCAGAAAGGCCAGGTGTATCCTCATTACTACCCTAATCCAGAGCTGTGCAGGTCTCTAGTTAAAAAATATTTTCAGATCTCTACATGTTACATATATATATATTTAATTATATATATATATATATATATATATATATATATATATATATATATATATAGAGAGAGAGAGAGAGAGAGACTGATGTAGTCATTTTCTACAATGGTGTCGTATGCTCTACATTGGTTTTTTCTAGCCCTCCCCAAACCAAGAGAATTGGATCAGTCCAATTAATTTCAAGGGCCTACTTGGCCCCGCCCCAAGGAACCCTGAGGGAGGGTTCCTGAGTTCCTGAGTTCGAGAGTTTCAGGGTTACAGAGTTCCAGTGTGCCAGAGTTTCAAAGGGCTCACAAGTACGAGAGTTCCAGAGTGCCAGAGTTGGAGAGTTCCTGAGTTCCAGAGTAAGAGAGAGAGTGCTTGTGCCGCCGCTGAGACACCAGAGTTCTGTTTGGTGATTAGTTTGTCTTAGTTTATGAATCGTTGTTCGTGAATAAAGAAATACAGCTTCCCTGCCCAGCTGTTGTCTCCGCATCTCTGTTACCTGCTGTGAAGCAAGCCAGCCCAGCAAAAGCCTTCCGAAATTTTAACAACACAACGGATTCGGTATGACATTCAGACAATTGATTGCTAAAACCTGGAGAGAAACTGTGCATCGGGAAAATAATTTTCCAAAGGAGTAAAATCTCAAAATCATTAGCTATATGCAGCTCCAACGGGACAGAGCGAAAAAGGCTTGAGAAGGAACTCATCAAGGAGACTCTCCACATGGAGAGGCACCACAAGTTTCCTAGTCTGGCAACAGACACAGGGCAGCTGGTAGTTCCCAGTGCAAGCCTCTGGGTAAAAACCTCTCCCTTTTCAGTGTTTTTACATCTGAAAAGAAGAAAATTGACCAAGGGCCAAAGAGAGCTGTAATGGTGTCAATATTGAGCTGTAAATCAGAATGTACCAAGAGTTTTGTGTGTCAATATTGACCTGTAAATCAGAATGTACGAAGTGTTTTGAAAAAATCACTTTATTATAAACTCTGAGTCATACTGGAATGGAAAGGAGGAGACAGAATATGGCTTGTGTCAGAAAGAGTTACAAACTAAGGCTCCAGTACCCTAGGTGAAATCGCCAACACAACAAGCCAGAGCTCAGCACTGCTCTGGTAACTCTCTTTGTATATCTGGGCCAGTCCGTAAATATATATATATATATATATATATATATATATATATATATATATATATATGTATATATATATATATATATGAAAATATTAATGATTGAAGACAGAGTGTGTGAGAGCATGTGAGAGTTAGAGACAGAGAAGGCGAGAAGAGAAATAGATGAGTTGGAAAGAGACCAGAATTCAAAAACCTCCTACACTGTGTTCATTGATGACAGGTTCAAACCTGGCTTGTAGAGATTGTAAGGCAGCAACTCTCATGCCCACAGACCCCAGAAAGCCCCAGCCTTCCCGCTATGCTGTACTACCAGACCTGACAGTAATGTGTGTGTGTGGGTGTGTCTGTCTGTCTGTCTGTCTGTGTCTTTGTGTGTCTGTGCTTGCTCAGAACACACCTATAGTAGTCTAGAGCATGGGTGGCAAGGCAGACCGCCTCACCTGCCACTTATGTACAGAGAACCTAGCTGTGGCCGAGCAGCGTGGAGGGATCACGAGTCCAGTGCCCTGCGCCACGCGGTGGAGAGCCGGCTCCTGTGGGCTGTCCTCGGGCTCTAGCGTGGAGGCATCGGGCTCTTGCGTGCTGGCGTAGGCCTCCTGCGGGCTGCGAGGCTGCGGGGCTGCTGGCGCGGTGCGCGGGGTTGTCTGGGCGCAGCCGGCTGGCTGGTTGTTTAACCAGGTGGAAACAGCAGCTCCATGCCTTGCCTCCCGCCCGCTGGCTTTTCCCGCTGGCTGTTCTGAGTTCACCCGAGCGAGTGGAAACCACAGAGTGGTCCAGAGATAAATGTTCCAGAAACAGCAAAACAGTCTTGTGAAGAAAGAGCAGAGGCCTTTGGAGATCTCTTCACAAGCAGAAAAGAAGGCCATAGTGCATAGGTAGCCAAATTGTCTTTACTTATCTGAGAGATGCACAGGTCAGCCCCACGTTGGGCGCCATTTGTTGTTAAAATTTCTAAGACTCTTGCTGGGCCGGCTTGCTTCACAGGCGGGTAACAGAGATGCGGAGACAACGGCTGGGCAGGGAAGCTGTATTTCTTTATTCAGGAACAATGATTCACAAACTAAGACAAACTAATCACCAAACAGAACTCGGCTGTCTCTTTGCGGCAGCACAAGCACTCCCTCTTACTCTGTAACTCAGAAACTCTCTAACTCAGGAACTCTGTCTCTCTGGCACTCTCTCTTACTCTGTAACACTGAAACTCTCGAACTCAGGAACTCAGGAACTCTGGCACTCTCGAACTCAGGAACCCTCTCTCTTACTCTGCAACTCTGGAACTCTCGGACTCAGGAACCCTCTCTCAGGGTTCCTTGGGGACGGGCCAAGCAAGCCCACTAAATTAATTGGACTGATCCAATTCTCTTGGCTGGGGGGAGGGCTAGGACAAACCAATGTAAAGCATACGACACTGCACTATGTCTATTTCTTCTTTGATTTACAGTTTTGGGATAGGAATCGGTGGACAAAAAGAGCGAGAGGGAAGTACATGATTTGGCAGCGGTAGTTTGTGCTGAGAGAGATTTGTAGAGTGATAAGAGGTATACGAATGGCTCTCTGAGATGTCTCTCATGACTGTGGCTCAGAAGGGCCAGGTGTATCCTCATTACTACCCTAATCCCCTAATCCAGAGCTGTGCAGGTCTCTAGATAAAAATAGATTCAGATATCTACATGTTACATATATCATTAGCTATATTCAGCTCCAACGAGACAGAGCAAATAAGGCTTGAGAAGGAACTCATCAAGGAGACTCTCCACATGGAGAGGCACCACAAGATTCCTAGTCTGGCAAGAGTCACAGTGCATCAGGTAGTTCCCATTGTAAGCTTCAGGGCAAAAACCTCTCCCTCTTCAGTGTTTTTACATCTGAAAAGAAGAAAAGTGACCAAGGGCCAAAGAGAGCTATAATGGTGTCAATATTGAACTGTAAATCAGAATGTACCAAGTGTTTTGCAAAAAATCACTTTATTATAAACTCTGAGTGATGCTGGCATGGAAATGAGGAGACAGAATATGGCTTGTGTCAGAAAGACTTACAAACTGAGTCTCCAGTAGCCTAGGTGAAATCGCCGACACAACAAGCCAGAGCTCAGCAGTGCTCTGGTAACTCTCTTTGTATATCTGGGCCAGTCCGTAAAAATATATATATAAGTAAAATATTAATGATTGAAGACAGAGTGTGTGAAAGCTTGTGAGAGTTAGAGACAGAGAAGGCGAGAAGAGAAATAGATGAGTTGGAAAGAGACCAGAATTCAAAAACCTCCTACACTGTGTTCATTGACGACAGGTTCTAACCTGGCTTGTAGAGATTGTAACGCAGCAGCCCTCATGCCCACAGACCCCAGACACCCCAACCTTCACCATATGCTGTACTAACAGACTTGACAGTAATATGTGTGTGTGTGTGTGTGTCTGTCTGTCATTGTGTGTCTGTGTGTGCTCAGAACTCACCTATAGTAGTCTAAGAGCATGGGTGGCAAGGTAGTCAGCCTCAACTGCAACTTATCTACAGAGAACCTAGCTGGTTAGGGAAAGACAGCAAGCCCAGATTCTGGCTAAACAAGAATGCGTGGAAAATCTGGACACTGGTGTGGCCATCAGTACCACAGATCCTTTACATTCGGCCCAATAGAGGGAAAGCACATTGTGTGTGCCGGGGGATAGAGTTTCATTATACTTGACCTGGTCTCTCATGGAATAAGGACAAGGAAGTGGTGCAGGAAATTGAGGAGGGCTGCATTTAGGCTGAGTGTCAGCCTCAGGGCCCTGGAGAATGGGAGTCAAGCACAGAGGTCATGGACAGCTGCAGCTGGAGATGGACATATGCCTGTCACCTGCAGCAGGATCACTGTCTCCTCAGTTCCCCTCTGTACTACGCCATATGCAGGAGACTGAATAATCCAAAGGGCAAAGAAAGGAAAATTTCAACACCAGGAATTCCTAGTTCAGGATACATGCACTGACTTCCATAAGGGCCCAGTGAAGAAGGCACATAGAGATAGTCAGAGAAACAGAATGACAGAGACATAAAAGGACTGAAATTCTGGCCCTGTGTTGATCAGTGCCAGAGCACTGAAGACAAACCCTCCATGCCCATGCATACTTCTAAGAAGTGGCATTGTTATTTTATGTTTGTGAGGAAAGGTTACACTTAGAACATCTACTTCTTAGCCCACTCTGAGAAGCAACACTGGCCTGCAGCCCACTCTCCAAAACTGCCCTCACCTCTCTAATTTGGAAGTAGTCTTAGTGATGCTCCAGTCAAGATGCAGGCTGGTTCATAGCATCTCCCTGGTCCAGCATCAGACTGTCCTGTGTGCAGTGAACTGCACTGTGTGTATTTTTTCTCTTATTTACAGTTTTGGGATAGGACTCGATGGAGAAAGAGAGCAAGAGGGAAGTAGATGATTTGGTGGCGGTAGTTTGTGCTGAGAGAGATTTGTAGAGTGATAAGAGGTATATGAATGGCTCAGTGAGATGTCTCTCATGACCTTGGCTCAGAAGGTCCAGGTGTATCCTCATTACTACCCTAATCAAGAGCTGTGCAGGTCGCCAGATAAAATATATTTTCAGATCTCTACATGTTACATATATATATATATATATATATATATGTATATATATATATATGTATATATATATATATATATATATATAGAGAGAGAGAGAGAGAGAGAGATGGAGAGAGAGAGAGACACTGATGTATTCATTTTCTACAATGGATTTGTTATGACATTCAGACAATTTATTGCTAAAACCTGGAGAGAAAATGTGCATCGGGAAAATAATTTTCCAAAGGAGTAAAATCTCAAAATCATTAGCTATATGCAGCTCCAACGGGACAGAGTGAAAAAGGCTTGAGAAGGAACTCATCAAGGAGACTCTCCACATGGACAGGCACCACAAGTTTTCTAGTTTGGCAACAGACACAGGGCAGCTGGTAGTTCCCAGTGCAAACCTCTGGGCAAAAACCTCTCCTTTTACAGTGTTTTTACATCTGAAAAGAAGAAAAGTGACCAAGGGCCAAAGAGAGCTGTAATGGTGTCAATACTGAGCTGTAAATCAGAATGTACCAAATGTTTTGTGTGTCAGTATTGACCTGTATATCAGAATGTATGAAGTGTTTTGAAAAAAATCACTTTATTATAAACTCTAAGTCATACTGGAATGGAAAGGAAGAGACAGAATATGTCTTGTGTCAGAAAGACTTAAAAACTGAGGCTCCAGTAGCCTAGTTGAAATCGCCAACACAACAAGCCAGAGCTCAGCAGTGCTCTGGTAACTCTCGTTGTATATCTGGGCCAGTCTGTAAAAAAATATATATAAGAAAAATATTAATGATTGAAGACAGAGTGTGTGAGAGCACGTGAGAGTTAGAGACAGAGAAGGCGAGAAGAGAAATAGAGGAGTTGGAAAGAGACCAGAATTAAAAAAACCTCCTACACTGTGTTCATTGATGACAGGTTCAAACCTGGCTTGTAGAGATTGTAAGGCAGCAACTCTCATGCCCACAGACCGCAGAAAGCCCCAGCTTCACGCTATGCTGTACTACCAGACCTGACAGTAATGTGTGTGTGTGTGTGTCTATCTGTCTGTCTGTCTGTCTGTGTCTTTGTGTGTCTGTGTGTGCTCAGAACACACCTATAGTAGTCTAGAGCATGGGTGGCAAGGCAGCCCGCCTCACCTGCAACTATGTACAGAGAACCTACCTGTTTAGGGAAATCCAGCTAAAACCTGGAGAGAAAATTTTCATCAGGAAATGAATTGTCCAAAGGAGCAAAATCTCAAAATCATTAGCTATATGCAGCTACAACGGGACAGAGCGAAAAAGGCTTGAGAAGGAACTCATCAAGGAGACTCTCCACATGGACAGGCACCACAAGTTTCCTAGTCTGGCAACAGACACAGTGCATCTGGTAGTTCCCAGTGCAAGCCTCAGGGCAAAAACCTCTCCCTCTTCAGGGTTTTTACATCTGAAAAGAAGAAAAGTGACCAAGGGCCATAGAGAGCTACAATGGTATCAATACTTATCTGTAAATCAGAATGTACCAAGTGTTTTGCAAAAAAATCACTTTATTATAAACTGTGAGTGATACTGGCATGGAAATGAGGAGACAGCATATGGCTTGTGTCAGAAAGAGTTACAAACTGAGGCTCCAGTACCCTAGGTGAAATCGCCAACACAACAAGCCAGAGCTCAGCAGTGCTCTGGGAACTCTCTTTGTATATCTGGGCCTGTCAGTAAAATAAGTATATAAGTATAATATTAATGATTGAAGACAGAGTGTGTGAGAGCATGTGAGAGTTAGAGACAGAGAAGGCGAGAAGAGAAATAGATGAGTTGGAAAGAGACTAGAATTCAAAAACCTCCTACACTGTGTTCATTGATGACAGGTTCAAACCTGGCTTTTAGAGATTGTAAGGCAGCAGCTCTCATGCCCACAGACCCAAGACAGCCCTAGCCTTCACCATATGCTGTACTACTAGACCTGACAGTCATGTGTGTGTGTGTGTGTCTGTCTGTGTGTTTCTGTCTGTGCTCAGAACGCACCTATAGTAGTCTAAGAGCATGGGTGGCAAGGTAGCCAGCCTCACCTGCAACTTATGTACAGAGAACCTAGCTGGTTAGGGAAATACAGCTAGCCCAGATTCTGGCTCAGCAAGAATGCATATGCAAAGGGACTCTCATGACTCGCTCTCCTGAGTTCCCGATTCAATCTCAAGCCTCACTATCATCCAATCACTGCCAACGGGGGAAGCTCAGACAACCCTCAGAATACAGGGGGAGGACCCTTTCAGGTCACGTTTGGCTGTATAGTCAGCCTACAGGTTCCCATTCCACTTCTCAGTGGACACAAGATTACAAGCCCAGAAAGAACCCAGAAAGAGCTGTGTCTCAACATAGATGGGAAGTATTTTTGACCAAACAATAGTGGAAGAACCCGGCCCCTTATACCTCCCCTTTGGATCTGATAAGTCAATTGCTCCTGTGGCCTCACAATCCCTGATCACGGTGTATTGGTGTCCACACATCACACTCAGAGAGATTTCCAGAAGTAGGCATCCATGTGTGTCCCATACAAAGTCGCTCTGCCTGCAGGAAACACAAACTCCCCGAGCCTTTGCTATGGAGAGACAAAAGGAAGATGGATGTCTCCATTGGCTGAATTAGTAGATTCCAGTGGAGACCACAGCCCCGCCCCTCAATTGAGGGCCTGGCTGCTGCTAATAAAAGCAATTGGAAACACCTGTTACCACTTGAGACCTGAGGACATACTCAGGAATCCCTCTAGGAGCGATCAGGCTGGCAGACCTCTTGATCCCAGGATAGCTGTGCTCCAAGTTGGGAGGGCATTCTGGACAGAAGTGAGAATATTCCCTAGTACAAGAAAGAACTTCAGGTTTCAAAAGGATTTGAAACCCCATGAGGCCCTTGGAAAAGACATTTCACAGTCATCAAAAAACCCTCTTTCTGAACCCTGGAAGCTTCCATTTTGTGTGGAAAATCTGGACACTGGTGTGGCCATCAGTACCACAGATTCTTTACATTCGGCCCAATAGAGGGAAAGCATGATGTGTGTGCCTGGGGGATAGAGTTTCACTTCTATTGACCTGGGATATCGTGGAATAAGGACAAGGATGAGGTGCAGGAAATTGAGGAGGGCTGCATTTAGGCTGAGTGTCAGCCTCAGGGCCCTGGAGAATGGAAGTCAAGCACAGATGGCCTGGACAGCTGCAGCTGGAGATGGTCATATGCATGTTACCTGCAACAGGAACGCTGTCTCATCAATTCCCCAATGTACTATGCCATATGCAGGAGACTGAATAATCCAAAGGGCAAAGAAAGGAAAATTTCAACACCAGGAAGTCCGAATCCACAATGCATGCACTGAATTCCATAAGGGCTCAGTGAAGAAGGCAGTAGAGACAGTCAGAGAGACAGAATGACAGAGACAGAAAAGGAATGAATTTCTGGCCCTGTGTTGATCAGTGCCAAAGCACTGAAGACAAACCCTCCATGGCCATGCATACTTCTAACAAGTGGCATTGTTATTTTATGTTTGTGAGGAAAGGTTACACGTAGAACATCTAGGTCTTAGCCCACTCTGAGAAGCAACACTTGGCCTGCAGCCCACTCTCCAAAACTGCCCTCGCCTCTCTAATTTGGAAGTAGTCTTAGTGATTCTCCAGCCCAGATGCAGGCTGCATATTGCATCTCCCTTTTCCAGCCTCAGACTGTCCTGTGTGCTGGGAACTGCACTATGTTTATTTCTTCTTTGCTTTACAGTTTTGGGATAGGACTCGGTGGACTAAAAAGCAAGAGGGAAGTAGATGATTTGGCAGTGGTAGTTTGTGCTGAGAGACATTTGTAGAGTGATAAGAGATATACGAATGGCTCTGTGAGATGTCTCTCATGACTGTGGCTCAGAAGGTCTAGGTGTATCTGCATTACTACCCTAATCCAGAGCTGTGCAGGTCTATAGCTAAAAGTATTTTCAGATCTCTACATGTTACATATATATATATATATATATATATATATATATATATATAGAGAGAGAGAGAGAGAGAGAGAGGGAGACAGAGAGAGAGTGAGACACTGATGTAGTCATTTCCTACAATGGATTCAATATGACATTCAGAAAATTTATTGGTAAAACTTGGAGAGAAACTGTGCATCAGGAAAAGAATTGTCCAAAGGAGTAAAATCTCAAAATAATTAGCTATATGCAGCTCCAATGGGACAGAGCGAAAAAGGCTTGAGAAGTACCTCATCAAGGAGACTCTCCACATGGACAGGCACCACAAGTTTCCTAGTCTGGCAACAGGCACAGTGCATCTGGTAGTTCCCGGTAGAAGCCTCAGGGAAAAAACATGTCCCTCTTCAGGGTTTTTACATCTGAAAAGAAAAGAACCAAGGGCCAAAAAGAGCTACAATGGTGTCAATATTGAGCTGAAAATCAGAATGTACAAAGTGTTTTGCAAAAAAATCACTTTATTATAAACTCTGAGTGATACTGGCATGGAAATGAGGAGACAAAATATGGCTTCTGTCGGAAAGACTTACAAACTGAGGCTCCAGTAGCATAGGAGAAATCGCCAACACCAAAAGCCAGAGCTCAGCAGTGTTCTGGTAACTCTATTTGTATATCTGGGCCTGTCAGTAAAATAAGTATATAAGTAAAATATTAATTATTGAAGACAGAGTGTGTGAGAGCATGTGAGAGTTAGAGAGAGAGAAGGAGAGAAGAAAATAGATGAGTTGGAAAGAGACCAGATTCAAAAACCTCCTACACTGTGTTCATTGATGACAGGTTCAAACCTGGCTTGTAGAGATTGTAAGGCAGCAACTCTAATGCCCACAGACCCCAGACAGCCCCAGCCTTCCCCATATACTGTACTACCAGACCTGACAATAATGTGTGTGTGTGTGTGTGTGTGTGTGTATCTCTGTCTCTGTGTTCTCAGAACTCACCTATAGTAGTCTAAGAGCATGGGTGGAAAGGTAGCCAGCCTCTCCTGCAACTTATGTACAGAGAACCTAGCAGGTTAGGGAAATACAGCTAGCCCAGATTCTGGCTCAGCAAGAATGCATATGCAAAGGGACTCTCATGTCTTGCTCTCCTGAATTCCCGATTCAATCTCATGCCTCAATATCATCCAAAAACTGTCAATGGTGGAAGCTGGGGCACCCCTCAGAATTCAGGGGCAGGACCCTGTCCAGTCACGTTTGGCTGCATACTCAGCCTCTAGGCTCCCAGTCCACATCTCAGTGGACAGCAGATTACAAGCCCAGAAAGAACCCAGAAAGAGCAGTGTCTCAACATAGATGGGAACTGTTTTTGACCAATCAATAGTGGATGAACCCGGCCCCTTAAATCCTCCCCTTTGGGTCCTGCTAAGGCAATTGCTCCTGTGGCCTCACAATCCCTGATCACGGTTTCCTGGTGTCCACACATCACACTCAGAGAGATTCCCAGAAGTAGGCATCCATGTGTGTCCCATACAGAGTCACTCTGCTTGCAGGAAGCACAAACTCCCCAGGCCCTTGCTGTGGAGAGACAAAAGGAAGATGGATTCCTCCATTGGCTGAATTAGGAGTTTCCAGTGGAGATCACATACCCGCCCCTCACCTGAGAGCCTGGATGCTGCTAATAAAGGCAATTGGAAACACCTGTTACCACTTGGGACCTGAGGAAATACTCAGGAATCCCTCCAGGAGCTAGCAGGTTGGCAGACCTCCTGACCCAAAGATATCTGTTATCCCAGTTGAGAGGGCATTCTGACCAGACGTGAGAATATTCCCTAGATACAAGAAAGAACTTCAGGTTACAAAAGGATTTGAAACCCCATGAGGCACTTGCAAAAGACATTCACAGACATCAAAAAACCCTCTTTCTGAACCCTGGAAGCTTCTGTTTTGCGTGGAAAATCTGGACACTGGTGTGGCCATCAGTACCACAGATCCTTTACATTCCGCACAATAGAGGGAAAGCACAATGTTTGTGCCAGCGGAATAGAGTTACTCTTGACCTGGGCTCTCATGGAATAAGGACAAGGATGTAGTGCAGGAAATTGTGGAGTGCTGCATATAGGCTGAGTGTCAGCCTCAGAGCCTTGGAGAATGGGAGTCAAGCACAGAGGGCATGGACAGCTGCAGCTGGAGATGGACATATGCCTGTTACCTGCAGCTGGATCGCTGTCTCCTCATTTCGCCAATGTACTACGCCATAATCAGGGGACTGAATAATCCAAAGGGCAAAGAAAGGAAAATTTCAACACCAGGAAATCCTAGTTCAGGATGCATGCACTGACTTCAAAAGGGGCCCAGTGAAGAAGGCACGTAGAGACAGTCAGAGAGACAGAATGACAGAGACAGAAATGGACTGAGATTCTGGCCCTGTGTCGATCAGTGCCAGAGCACTGAAGACAAACCCTCCATGCCCATGCATACTTATAACAAGTGGCATTGTTATTTTATGTTTGTGAGGAAAGGTTACACTTAGAACATCTAGGTCTTAGCCCACTCTGAGAAGCAACACTTGGCCTGCAGCCCACTCTCCAAAACTGCACTCGCCTCTCCAATTTGGAAGTAGTCTTAGTGATTCTCCAGCCAAGATGCAGGCTGGCTTATTGCATCTCCCTGGTCCAGCATCAGACTGGCCTGTGTGCAGGGAACTGCACTATGTCTATTTCTTCTTTGATTTACAGTTTTGGGATAGGACTCGGTGGACAAAAAGAGCGAGAGGGAAGTAGATGATTTGGCAGCGGGAGTTTGTGTTGAGAGAGATTTGTAGAGTGATAAGAGGCATACTAATGGCTCTGTGAGATGTCTCTCATGACTGTGGCTCAGAGGGGCCAGGTGTATCCTCATTACTACCCTAATCCAGAGCTGTGCAGGTCTCTAGATAAAAAATATTTTCAGATCTCTACATGTTACATATATATATATATATATATATATATATATATATATAGAGAGAGAGAGAGAGAGAGAGAGAGAGAGAGAGAAAGAGCGAGCCACTGATGTAGTCATTTTCTACAATGGATTCGATAAGACATTCAGACAATTGACTGCTAAAACTTGGAGAGTAACTGTGCATCAGAAAAGAATTGTCCAAAGGAGTAAAATCTCAAAATAATTAGCTATATGCAGCTCCAACGTGACAGAGCGAATAAGGCTTGAGAAGGAACTCATCAAGGAGAATCTCCCCATGGACAGGCACCACAAGATTCCTAGTCTGTCAAGAGTTACAGTGCATCTGGAAGTTCCCATTGTAAGCCTCAGGGCAAAAACCTCTCCCTCTTCAGTGTTTTTACATCTGAAAAGAAGAAAAGTGAACAAGGGCCAAAGAGAGCTATAATGGTGTCAATATTGAACTGTAAATCAGAATGTACCAAGTGTTTTGCAAATAATCACTTTATTATCAACTCTGAGTGATGCTGGCATGGAAATGAGGAGACAGAATATGGCTTGTGTCAGAAAGACTTACAAACTGAGGCTCCAGTAGTTGGTGAAATCGCCAACACAACAAGCCAGAGCTCAGCAGTGCTCTGGTAACTCTCTTTGTATATCTGGGCCAGTCCGTAAAATATATATATATATATATATATATATATATATATATATATATATATATATATGTAAAATATTAATGATTGAAGACAGAGTGTGTGAGAGCATGTGAGAGTTAGAGACAGAGAAGGCGAGAAGAGAAATAGATGAGTTGGAAAGAGACCAGAATTCAAAACCTCCTACACTGTGTTCATTGACGACACGTTCTAAACTGGCTTGTAGAGATTGTAAGGCAGCAGCTCTCATGCCCACAGAACCCAGACACCCCAACCTTCACCATATGCTGTACTAACAGACTTGACAGTAATATGTATGTGTGTGTGTGTCTGTCTGTCTGTCTTTGTTTGTCTGTGTGTGCTCAGAACTCACCTATAGTAGTCTAAAAGCATGGGTGGCAAGGTAGTCAGCCTCTCCTGCAATTTATGTACAGAGAACCTAGCTGGTTAGGGAAAGACATTTAGCCCAGATTCTGGCTAAGCAAGAATGCATATGCAAAGGGACTCACATGACTTGCTCTCCTGAGTTCCCAATTCAATCTCATGCCTCACTATCTTCCAAACACAGCCAACGGGGTAAGCTGGGGCACCCCTCATATTTAAAGGGAGGACACTGTCCAGTCACGTTTGGCTGCATAATCAGCCTCCAGGCTTCCAGTCCACTTCTCAGTGGACAGCAGATTACAAGCCCAGAAATAATCCAGAAAGAGCTGTGTCTTAACATAGATGGGAACTGTTTTTGACCAAACAATAGTGGATGAACCCGGCCCCTTACACCTCCCCTTTGGGTCCTGCTAAGGCAATTGCTCCTGTGGCCTCACAATCCCTGATCAAGGTGTCCTGGTGTCCACACATCACACTCCGAGAGATTCCCAGAAGTCGGCATCCATGAGTTTCCCATACAAAGTCGCTCTGCATGCAGGAAGCACAACCTCCCCGGGCCCTTACTATGGAGAGACAAAAGGAAGATGGATGACCCCTTTGGCTGAATTAGGAGTTTCCAGTGGAGATAACAGCCCCACCCCTCATTGCGGGGCTGGCTGCTGCTAATACCGGCAATTGGAAACACTTGTTACCATTTGGGACATGAGGACATACTCAGGAATCCCTCCAGGAGCTAGCAGGCTGGCAGACCTCCTTAACCCAGGATAGCTGTGCTCCTAGTTGAGAGGGCATTCTGGCCAGAGATGAGAATATTCCCTAGACACAAGAAAGAACTTCAGGTTTCAAAAGCATTTGAAACCCCATGAGGCACTGGGATAAGACATTTCACAGCCATCAAAAAACCCTCTTTCTGAACACTGGAAGCTTCCGTTTTGTGTGGAAAATCTGGACACTGGTGTGGCCATCAGTACCACAGATCCTTTACATTCGGCCCAATAGAGGTCAAGCACAATGTGTGTGCCAAGGGGATAGAGTTTCACTTCTCTTGACCTGGTCTCTCATGGAATAAGGAGAAGGATGAGGTGCAGGAAATTGAGGAGGGCTACATTTAGGCTGAGTGTCAGCCTCAGGGCCCTGGAGAATGGGAGTCAAGCACAGAGGGCATGGACAGCTGCAGCTGGAGATGGACATATGCCTGTTACCTGCAGCAGGATCACTGTATCCTCAGTTCCCCTCTGTAATACACCATATGCAGGAGATTGAATAATCCAAAGGGCCAAGAAAGGAAAATTTCAACACCAGGAAGTCCTAGTTCACGATGCATGCACTGACTTCCATAAGGGCCCAGTGAAGAAGGCACATAGAGATAGTCAGAGAAACAGAATGACAGAGACAGAAAAGGACTGAAATTCTGGCCCTGTGTTGATCAGTGCCAGAGCACTGAAGACAAACCCTCCATGCCCATGCATAATTCTAAGAAGTGGCATTGTTATTTTATGTTTGTGAGGAAAGGTTACACTTAGAACATCTAGGTCTTACCCCACTCTGAGAAGCAACACTTGGCCTGCAGCCACTCTCCAAAACTGCCCTCACCTCTCCAGTTTGTAAGTAGTCTTAGTGATGCTCCAGCCAAGATGCAGGCTGCGTATTGCATCTCCCTTTTCCAGCCTCAGACTGTCCTGTGTGCTGGGAACTGCACTGTGTCTATTTTGTCTCATATTTACAGTTTTGGGATAGGACTCGATGGAGAAAGAGAGCAAGAGGGAAGTAGATGATTTGGCAGCTGTAGTTTGTTTTGAGAGAGATTTGTAGAGTGATAAGAGGTATATGAATGGCTCAGTGAGATGTCTCTCATGACTATGGCTCAGAAGGGCCAGGTGTATCCTCATTACTACCCTAATCAAGACCTGTGCAGGTCGCCAGCTAAAATATATTTTCAGATCTCTATATGTTATATATATATATATATATATATATATATATATATAGAGAGAGAGAGAGAGAGAGAGAGAGAGAGAGAGAAAGAAAGAGAGAGGGAGAGAGAGAGACACTGATGTATTCATTTTCTACAATGGATTTGTTATGACATTCAGACAATTTATTGCTAAAACCTGGAGAGAAAATGTGCATCGGGAAAATAATTTTCCAAAGGAGTAAAATCTCAAAATCATTAGCTATATGCAGCTCCAATGGGACAGAGCGAAAAAGGCTTGAGAAGGAACTCATCAAGGAGACTCTCTACATGGACAAGCACCACAAGTTTCCTTGTCTGGCAACAGACACAGGGCAGCTGGTAGTTCCCAGTGCAAGCTTCTGGGCAAAAACCTCTCCCTCTTCAGTGTTTTTACATCTGAAAAGAAGAAAAGTGTCCAAGGGCCAAAGAGAGCTGTAATGGTGTCAATATAGAGCTGTAAATCAGAATGTACCAAGTGTTTTTTGTGTCAATATTGACCTTTAAATCAGAATGTATGAAGTGTTTTGAAAAAAATCACTTTTTTTAAAAAATATTTTATTTTATTTATTCCCTTTTGTTGCCCTTGTTGTTTTATTGTTGTAGTTATTATTGTCGTCGTTGTTGGATAGGACAGAGAGAAATGGAGAGAGGAGGGGAAGACAGAGAGGGGGAGAGAAAGATAGACACCTGCAGATCTGCTTCACCTCCTGAGAAGGGACTCCCCTGCAGGTGGGGAGCCGGGGTTCGAACCAGGATCCTTATGCCGGTCCTTGTGCTTTGCGCCACCTGTGCTTAACCCGCTGCGCTACAGCCCGACTCCCCGAAAAAAATCTCTTTATTATAAACTCTGAGTCATACTGGAATGGAAAGGAGGAGACAGAATATGGCTTGTGTCAGAAAGACTTAAAAACTGAGGCTCCAGTAGCCTAGGTGAAATCGCCAACACAACAAGCCAGAGCTCAGCAGTGCTCTGGTAACTCTCTTTGTATATCTGGGCCAGTCCGTAAAAATATATATATAAGTAAAATATTAATGATTGAAGACAGAGTGTGTGAGAGCATGAGAGAGTTAAAGACAGAGAAGGCGAGAAGAGAAATAGATGAGTTGGAAAGAGACCAGAATTCAAAATCCTCCTACACTGTGTTCATTGATGACAGGTGCAAATCTGGCTTGTAGAGATTGTAAGGCAGCAACTCTCATGCCCACGGACCCCAGAAAGCCCAAGCCTTCACGGTATGCTGTACTACCAGACCTGACAGTATTGTGTGTGTGTGTGTGTGTGTGTGTGTGTGTGTCTGTCTGACTGTCTGTGTCTTTGTTTGTCTGTGTGTGCTTAGAACGCACCTATAGTAGTCTAAGAGCATGCGTGGCAAGGTAGCCAGCCTCACCTGCAACTTATGTACAGAGAACCTAGCTGGTTAGGGAAATATAGCTAGCCCAGATTCTGGCTCAGCAAGAATGCCTATGAAAAGGGACTCTCATGTCTCGCTCTCCTGAGTACCCGATTCAATCTCATGCCTCACTATCACCCAAACACTGCCAACAGGGGAAGCTCAGGCAACCCTCAGAATACAGGGGGAGGACCCTTTCTAGTCACGTTTGGCTGCATAGTCAGCCTCCAGGTTCCCATTCCACTTCTCAGTGGACACAAGATTACAAGCCCAGAAAGAACCCAGAAAGAGCTGTGTCTCAACATAGATGGGAACTGTTTTTGACCAAACAATAGTGGAAGAACCCGGCCCCTTATACCTCCCCTTTGGATCTGATAAGTCAATTGCTCCTGTGGCCTCACAATCCCTGATCACGGTGTATTGTTGTCCACATATCACACTCAGAGAGATTCCCAGAAGTAGGCATCCATGAGTGTCCCATACAAAGTCTCTCTGCTTGCAGGAGACACAAAATCCCCGAGCCCTTGCTATGGAGAGACAAAAGGAAGATGAATGCCTCCATTGGCTGAATTAGTAGATTCCAGTGGAGATCACAGCCCCGCCCCTCACTTGAGTGCCTGGCGGCTGCTAATAAAGGTAATTGGAAACACCTGTTACTACTTGGGACCTGAGAACATACTCAAGAATCCCTCCAGGAGCGAGCAGGCTGGTAGACCTCTTGACCCCAGGATAGCTGTGCTCCTAGTTGGGAGGGCATTCTGGCCAGAGGTGAAAATATTCCCTAGTACAAGAAAGAACTTCAGGTTTCAAAAGGATTTGAAACCCCATGAGGCCCTTGGAAAAGACATTTCACAGTCATCAAAAAACCCTCTTTCTGAACCCTGGAAGCTTCCATTTTGTTTGTAAAATCTGGACACTGGTGTGGCTATCAGTACCACAGATACTTTACATTCGTCCCAATCGAGGGAAAGCATGATGTGTGTGCCAGGGGGAAAGAGTTTCACTTCTCTTGACCTGGGCACTGATGGAATATGGACAATGATGAGGTGCAGGAAATTGAGGAGGGCTGTATTTAGGCTGAGTGTCAGCCTCAGGGCCCTGGAGAATGGGAGTCAATCACAGAGGGCCTGGACAGCTGCAGCTGGACATGGTCATATGCCTGTTACCTGCAGCAGGAACGCTGTCTCCTCAATTCCCCAATGTACAACGCCATATGCAGGAGACTGAGTAATCCAAAGGGCAAAGAAAGGAAAATTTCAACACCAGGAAGTCCGAATTCACGATGCATGCACTGAATTCCATAAGGGCCCAGTGAAGAAGGCACATAGAGACAGTCAGAGAGACAGAATGACAGAGACAGAAAAGGAATGAAATTCTCGCCCTGTGTTGATCAGTGCCAGAGCACTGAAGACAAAGCCTCCATGCCCATGCATACTTCTAACAAGTGGCATTGTTATTTTATGTTTGTGAGGAAAGGTTACACTTAGAACATCTAGGTCTTAGCCCACTCTGAGAAGCAACACTTGGCCTGCAGCCCACTCTCCAAAACTCCCCTCTCCTCTCTAATTTGGAAGTAGTCTTAGTGATGCTCCAGCCAAGATGCAGGCTGGCGTATTGCATCTCCCTTTTCCAGCCACATGCTGTCCTGTGTGGTGGGAACTGCACTATGTTTATTTCTTCTTTGATTTACAGTTTTGGGATAGGACTCGTTGGACAAAAACGCAATAGGGAAGTAGATGATTTGGCAGTGGTAGTTTGTGCTGAGAGAGATTTGTATAGTGATAAGAGGTATATGAATGGCTCTGTGAGATGTCTCTCATGACTGGCTCAGAAGGGCCAGGTTTATCCGCATTACTACCCTAATCCAGAGCTGTGCAGGTCTGTAGCTAAAAATATTTTCAGATCTCTACATGTTACAAATATATATATATATATATATATATATATATAGAGAGAGAGAGAGAGAGAGAGAGAGAGAGAGAGAGAGAGGGAGAGAGAGGGAGACACTGATGTAGTCATTTTCTACAATGGATATGATATGACATTCAGACAACTGATTGCTAAAACTTGGAGAGAAACTGTGCATCAGGAAAAGAATTGTCCAAAGGAGTAAAATCTCAAAATCATTAGCTATATGCAGCTCCAATGGGACAGAGCGAAAAAGGCTTGAGAAGTAACTCATCAAGGAGAGTCTCCACATGGACAGGCACCACAAGTTTCCTAGTCTGGCAACAGGCACAGTGCATCTGGTAGTTCCCGGTGCAAGCCTCAGGGAAAAAACCTGTCCCTCTTCAGGGTTTTTACATCTGAAAATAAGAAAAGTGACCAAGGGCCAAAAAGAGCTACAATGGTGTCAATATTGAGCTGCAAATCAGAATGTACAAAGTGTTTTGCAAAAAAATCACTTTATTATAAACTCTGAGTGATACTGGCATGGAAATGAGGAGACAAAATATGGCTTCTGTCAGAAAGACTTACAAACTGAGGCTCCAGTAGCATAGGAGAAATCGCCAACACAACAAGCCAGAGCTCAGCAGTGTTCTGGTAACTCTATTTGTATATCTGGGCCTGTCAGTAAAATAAGTATTTAAGTAAAATATTAATGATTGAAGACAGAGTGTGTGAGAGCATGTGAGAGTTAGAGACAGAGAAGGCGAGAAGAGAAATAGATAAGTTGGAAAGAGACCAGAATTCAAAAACCTCCTACACTTTGTTCATTGATGACAGGTTCAAACCTGGTTTGTAGAGATTGTAAGGCAGCAGCTCTCATGCCCACAGACCCCAAACAGCCCCAGCTTTCACCATATGCTGTACTACCAGACCTGAGAGTAGTGTGTGTGTGTGTGTGTGTGTGTGTGTGTGTGTGTGTGTGTGTGTGTCGGTCTCTCTCTGTGTGTCTGTGTGTGTTCAGAGCTCACCTGTAGTAGTCTCAGAGCATGGGTGTCAAGGTAGCCAACCCCAACTGCAACTTATGTACAGAGAAACTAGCTGGTCAGGGAAAGCCAGCTAGCCCAGATTCTGGCTAAGGAAGAATGCCAGAGAACTTGTGGAAGCCCAGGACCTAATTTTGAGCCCCTGGTCACCACTTACCCAGCTAGGGAAAAGCTGGTCTAGTGGCAAATCAGAGCTGCAGCTGTCTCTCTGTCTCTCTTCCTGCTTGGGCCCTGCTCTAACAATTTATGACTGTTTCCTTCTCCTCAATACGAAAATTACAAGTGATGTACAGAAATACAGGGAAAGTGGGAAAAATTACCCCCCTTGCCCACTATTACATGTAACTGTTGACTGTAAACCATTCATCCCCCAAGAAAGAACAGAATAAATATTTGGGAGGTTAGAAACATTGTAGGTTAAATAGTGAGCATTTTCTAGAGCCATGCAATACTAATCCATTGTGTATTGGATGTCACTGTCAAAAACAGTGCAGTAGTAGTTGTAGTAGTGTGTATTATCATGAAAAGGAAATGTATTGTGTGTCAGAAGTTCCCTTCAATTATAAGAGAAAATCTATCAGGCAGAAGAAATGACCCCTCATGTGATATGGGACTAAATAAATAATTAAATATGCAAATAAATGGGGATGATCTAGGAGGATTTGAAAAAAAATAAAACCAAAGACCACAGGAAGACCTGATTACAGCAGAAATATAGAAAACGTCTGCTGAGAAACAGAGGGCTGCTTCAAAAATTCTCTGACACTTCAGGGGCCATGCAAATTAAGAATTACCAAGAATGAAAAGAAACGCATACGTATTGAAGCTTACACTAGAAAATAGAGGCAAGTTCTGTGCTATGATAATTACAATGAGGATACTGAAAGAAAGGCTATTGGAAATTTCCTGGAAGGTTTCTAATTTAAAATTGTAGTGAATCCTGCTCCAACTATGTGACCAACTATTTATCAATAAGGAGGCTGTTATAAATGCGGTAATTCTGCATTAAGATCAAATAAAAAATTCAACAATTCTAAAAATAACTGATACATATATATATATATATATGTATATATATGTACATATATGTATGTGTATCTTTATTATCAACTATGAGGGATACTGGCATGGCTATGAGGAGACAGAGTATGGCTTGTGCCAGAGAGACTTACAAAGCTGAGGCTCCAGAAACCTAGGTGAAATCGCCAACAAAACAAGCCAGAGCTCAGCAGTGCTCTGGCAACTCTCTTTGTATATCTGGGCCTGTCAATAAATAATATATACGTAAAATATTAATGAGTGCAGACATAGTGAGTGAGAGCCTGTGAGAGTCAGAGACAGAGATGGCGAGAAGAGAAATAGAAGAGTTGGAAAGAGACCAGAAGTCCAAAACCTCCTACACTGTGTTCATTGATGACAGGTTCAAACCTGGGCTGTAGAGATTGTAAGGCAGCAGTCTCATGTCCACAGACCCCAGACAACCACAGCCTTCACCATATGTGTGTAGTATTTACCAAAGGAAATGTATTGTGAGTGTAAACTTCCCTTCAATTATAAGAGAAAAATCTATCAAGAAGAATAAACGACTCTTCATGTAATATAGGACTAAATAAATAAATAAACATGCAAATAAATTTGGATCATCTAGGAGGATTTGACCAAAATGAAAAATAAATACAAAAAGCAAAAGAAGACCTGATTAGAGCAGAAACATAGAAACCATCTGCTGAGAAACAGAGGGCTGCTTCAAAAATTCCGAGACACTTCAGAGTCCAGGGAAATTAAGATTTCAGGAGATTGAAAAGAAACTCATATGTATTGAAGCTTACACTAGAGAAAGGAGGCAATTTCTGTACTATAATAATTACAATAAAGATGCTGATAGAATGCTATTAGAAATTCTACTGGAAGGTTCTATTATTTATAATTGTATTGAATCCTGCTCCAACTCTGTGGCAAATTATTAATGAAAAAGGAAGCTGTTATAAATGTGTTAATTCTGATTAAGATCAATTACATAGGTTGACAATAACAAAAATGACAGATATATATGTATTTATATATGTGTATATATATATATGTATATGGATTTATATCTTTTTTATAAAGTCTGAGACATACTGCCATGGATATGAGGAGACAGAATATGGCTTGTGTCAGAGAGACTTACAAAGCTGAGGCTCCAGTAGCCTAGGGGAAATCACCAACAAAACAAGCCGGAGCTCAGCAGTGCTCTGGCAACTCTCGTTGTATATCTGGGCCTGTGAATAAAATAAGGATATAAGTAAAATATTACTGAGTGCAGACAGAGTGAGTGAGAGCCTGTGAGAGTCAGAGACAGAGATGGCGAGAAGAGAAATAGAAGAGTTGGAAATAGACTAGAAGACAAAACCCCCCTAGACTGTGTTCATTCATGACAAGTTCAAACCAGGGTTGTAGAGATTGTAAGGCAGCAGCTCTAATGCCCACAGACCCCAGACGACCCAAGCCTTCACCATATGTGTGTAGTATTTCCCCCAGGAAATGTATTGTGCGTCAAAAGTTCCCTTCAATTATAAGAGAAAATCAATCAAGCAGAAGAAATGACCCGTCATGTGATACCTGACCAAATAAATAAATATGCAAATAAATGGGGATGATCTAGGAGGACTTTAAATAATAAAAAAATGAAAACAAAAACCACAAGAAGACCTGCTTCAAAAATTCCCTAACACTTCAGGATCCAGGGAAATTAAGATTTCCAGAAAAAGAAAACAAACACATAAGTATTGTGGCTTACACTAGAAAAAGAAGGGAAGTTCTAGGCTATGATACTTACAATAAGGATACTGATAGAAACACTATTAGAAATGCTACTGAAGGTTCTATTATTTATATTTGAATTGAATGCTGCTCCAACTATATGGCCAATTATTTCTGAAAAACTAGGCTGTTATAAATGTGGTATTTCTGAATTAAGGTCAAATACATATGTCAACAATCCTAAAAATGACAGATATATATATATATATATATATATATATATAGATATATATAGATATATATAGATATAGATATGTATATCTTTAATATAAACTCTCAGTGATAATGTCATGGAAATGAGGAGACAGAATATGGCTGTGTCAGAAAGACTTACAAACTGAGGCTCCAGTAGCCTAGGTGAAATCGCCAACACAACAAGCCAGAGCTCAGCACTGCTCTGGTAACTCTCTTTGTAAATCTGGGCCTGTCATTAAAATACGTATATAAGTAAAATATTAATGAGAGAAGTCAGAGTGTGTGAGAGCATGTGAGATTTAGTGACAGAGAAGGCGAGAAGAGGAATAGATGAGATGGAAAGAGACCAGAATTGAAAAACCTCCTACATTGTGTTCATTGATGACAGTTTCAAACCTGGCTTGTAGAGATTGTAAGGCAGCAGCTTTCATGCCCACAGACCACAGACAGCCCCAGCCTTCACGCTATGCTGTACTACCAGACCTGACAGTAATGTGTGTGTGTGTGGGTCTGTCTGTCTGTCTGTCTGACTGTGTGTGTCTGTGTGTGCTCAGAACTCACCTATAGTAGTCTCAGAGCATGGGTTTCAGGTAGCCAGCCTTACCTGCAACTTATGTACAGAGAACCTAGCTGGTTAGGGAAAGCCAGCTAGCCCAGATTC
Organism: Erinaceus europaeus; assembly: GCF_950295315.1. NCBI lineage: Eukaryota > Metazoa > Chordata > Mammalia > Eulipotyphla > Erinaceidae > Erinaceus > Erinaceus europaeus. The sequence continues at coordinate 34,693 of NW_026647597.1, read as the reverse complement.
TGGCTCAGCAAGAATGCATATGCAAAGGGACTCTCAAGTCTCCCTCTCCTGGGTTCCCGATACAATCTTATGCCTCACTATCATCGAAACATTGCCAATGGGGGAAGCTGGGGCACCCCTCAGAATTCAGGGGCCGGACCCTGTCCAGTCACGTTTGGCTGCATACTCAGCATCCAGGCTACCAGTCCACTTCTCAGGGCAGCAGATTACAAGCCCACAAAGATCCCAGAAAGAGTTCCAACATAGATGGGAACTGTGTTTGACCAAACAATATTGGATGAACCTGGCCCCTTACACCTCCCCTTTGGGTCCTGCTAAGGCAATTGCTCCTGTGGCCTCACAATCCCTGATCATGGTATACTGGTGTCCATACATCACACTCAGAGAGATTCCCATAAGTAGGCATCCATGAGTATCCCATACAAAGTCGCTCTGCTTGCAGCAAGCACAAACTCCCCAGGCCCTTGCTATGGAGAGACAAAAGGAAGATGGATGCCTCCATTGGCTGAATTAGGAGCTTCCAGTGGAGATCGATGCCCCGCCCCTGACCTGAGGGCCTGGCTGCTGCTAATAAAGGCAATTGGAAACACCTCTTACCACTTGGGGCCTGAGGACATACTCAGGAATCCCTCCAGGAGCTAGCAGGCTGGCAGAACTCCTGACACCAGAATAGATGTGTTCCTAGTTGGGAGGGTATTCTGGCCAGAGGTGAGAATATACCCTAGATACAAGAAAGAACTTCAAGTTTGAAAAGGATGTGAAACCCCATGAGGATCTTGGAAAAGACTTTTCACAGATATCAAAACACCCTCTTTCTGAACCCTGGAAGCGTCCGTTTTTCGTTGAAAATCTGGACACCAGTGTGGCCATAAGTACGACAGATCTTTTACATTGGGCCGAATACAGGGAAAGCACAATGTGTGTGCCAGTGGGATAGAGTTTCACTTCTCTTGACCTGGTCTCTCATGGAATAAGGACAAGGATGCGGTGTAGGAAATTGAGGAGGGCTACATTTAGGTGAGTGTCAGACTCAGGGCCCTGGATAATGGGAGTCAAGCACAGAGAGCCTGGACAGCTGTAGCTGGAGTTGGACATATGCCTGTTACTTGCAGCAGGATCACTGTCTCCTCAGTTCCCAAATGTACTAAGCCATATGCAGTAGATTAAATAATCCAAAGGGCAAAGAAAGGAAAATATCAACACCAGAAAGTCCAAGATCACTATGCATGCACTGACATCCAAAAAGGGCCCAGTGAAGAAGGCACGTAGAGACAGTCAGAGAGTCAGGATGACAGAGATAGAAAAGGACTGAAATTCTGGCCCTGTGTTGATCAGTGCCAGGGCACTGAAGATAAACCCTCCATGCCCATGCATACTTCTTAAAAGTGGAATTGTTATTTTATGTTTGTGAGGAAAGGTTAGACTTAGAACATCTGGGTCTTAGCCCACTCTGAGAAGCAACACGTGGCCTGCAGCCCACTCTCCAAAACTGCCATCGCCTCTAATTTGGAAGTAGTCTTAGTGATGCTCAAGCCAAGATGCAGGCTGGCTTATTGCATCTCCCTGGTCCAGCCTCAAACTGTCCTGTGTGCAAGGAAATGCACTATGTCTATTTCTTCTTTGATTTACAGTTTTGGGATAGGACTCGGTGGACAAAAAGAGCAAGAGGGAAGAAGATGATTTGGAAGCAGTAGTTTGTGCTGAGAGAGATTTGTAGAGTGATAAGAGGTATACCAATGGCCCTATGAGATGTCTCTCATGACTGTGGCTCAGAAGGGCCTTCTGTATCCGCATTCTTCCCCTAATCCAGAGCTGTGCAGGTCTCTAGCTAAAATATATTTTCAGTCCTCTACATGTTACATATATATATATATATATATATATATATATATATATATATAGAGAGAGAGAGAGAGAGAGAGAGAGACACTGATGTAGTCATTTTCTACAATGGATTCGATATGACATTCAGACAATTGATTGCTACAACCTGGAGAGAAACTTTGCATCAGGAAAAGAATTGTACTAAGGAGTAAACTCTCAAAATCATTAGCTATATGCAGCTCCAACGAGACAGAGTGAAAAAGGCTCGAGAAGGAACTCATCAAGGAGACTATCCACATGGACATGCACCACAAGTTTCCTACCCTGGCAAGAGACACAGTGCATCTGGTAGTTCCAAGTGCAAGCCTCAGGGCAAAAACCTCTCCCTCTTCAGTGTTTTTACATCTGAAAAGAAGCAAAGTGACCAAGGGTCAAAGAGAGCTGCAATGGTGTCAATATTGAGCTGTATATCAGAATGTACCAAGTGTTTTGCAAAAAATCACTTTATTATAAACTCTGAGTGACACTGGCATAGAAATGAGGAGACAGAATATGGCTTGTGTCAGAAAGACTTACAAACTGTGGCTCCATAAACCTAGGTGAAATCGCCAACACAACAAGCCAGAGCTCAGCAGTGCTGTGGTACCTCTCTTTGTATATCTGGGCCTGTCAGTAAAATGAGTATATAAGTAAAATATTAATGAGTGAAGACAGAATGTGTGAGAGCATGTGAGAGTTAGAGACAGAGAAGGGGAGAAGAGAAATAGATGAGTTGGAAAGAGACCAGAATTCAAAAACCTCCTACACCGTGTTCATGGATGACAGCTTCAAACCTGGCTGGTAGAGATTGTAAGGCAGCAGCTCTCATGCCCACAGACCCAAACAGCCCCAGCCTTCACCATATGCTGTACTACTAGACCTGACAGTAATGTGTGTGTGTCTGTCTGTCTGTCACTGTGTGTGCTCAGAATTCACCTATAGTAGTCTCAGAGCATGGGTGGCAAGGTAGCCAGCCTCACGTGCCTCACGAGATTTCCAGAAGTAGGCATCCATGAGTGTCCCATACAAAGTCGATCTGCTTGCAGAAAGCACAAAATCCCCAGGCCCTTACTATGGAAGACAAAAGGAAGATGGATGCCTCCATGGGCTGAATTAGGAGTTTCCAGTGGAGATCGCAGCCCCTCCCCTCACCTCAGGGCCTGGCTGCTGCTAATAAAAGCATTGGAAACACCTGTTACCACGTGGGACCTGAGGACATACTCAGAAATCCCTCCAGGAACCAGCAGGCTGGCAGACCTCCTTACCCAAGATAGCTGTACTCCTAGTTGGGAGGGCCTTCTGGCCAGAGGTGAGAATATTCCCTAGATAAAAGAAAGAACCTCAGGTTTCAAAATGATTTGAAACCCCATGAGGCACCTGGAAAAGACTTTTCACAGCCATCAAAACACCCTCTTTCATAACCCTGGAAGCTTCCATTTTGCATGGAAAATCTGGACACTGGTGTGGCCATCACTATATATATATATAGATGGGAACTGTTTTTAACCAAACAATAGTGGAAGAACCTGGCCCCTTATACCTCCCCTTTGATCCACTAAGGCAATTGCTCCTGTGGCCTCACAATCCCTGATCACGGTGTATTGGTGTCCACACATCACACTCAGAGAGATTTCCAGAAGTAGGCATCCATGTGTGTCCCATGCAAAGTCGCTCTGCCTGCAGGAAACACAAACTCCCCGAGCCCTTACAAAGGAGAGACAAAAGGAAGATGGATGCCTCCATGGGCTGAATTAGTAGTTTCCAGGGGAGATCACAGCCCTGCCCCTCACTTGAGGGCCTGGCTGCTGCTAATAAAGGCAATTGGAAACACCTGGTACCACTTGGGACCTGAGGACATACTCAGGAATCCCTCCAGGAGCGAGCAGGCTGGCAGACCTCTTGATCCCAGGATAGCTGTGCTCCTAGTTGGGAGGGCATTCTGGCCAGAGGTGAGAATATTCCCTAGTACAAGAAAGAACTTCAGGTTTCCAAAGGATTTGAAACCCCATGAGGCACTTGGAAAATACATTTCACAGTCATCTAAAAACCCTCTTTCTGAACCCTGGAATCTTCCGTTTTGTGTGGAAAATCTGGACACTGGTGTGGCCATCAGTACCACAGATCCTTTACATTCGTCCCAATAGAGGGAAAGCATGATGTGTGTGCCAGGGGGATAGAGTTTCACTTCTCTTGACCTAGGATCTCATGGAATAAGGACAAGGATGATTTGCAGGAAATTGAGGAGGGCTGCATTTAGGCTAAGTGTCAGCCACAGGGCCCTGGATAATCGGAGTCAAACATAGAGGGCCTGGACAGCTGCAGCTGGACATGGTCATATGCCTGTTACCTGCAGCAGGAACGGTGTCTCATCAATTCCCCAATGTACTACGCCATATGCAGGAGACTGAATAATCCAAAGGGCAAAGAAAGGAAAATTTCAACACCAGGAAGTCCGAATTCACGATGAATGCACTGAATTCCATAAGGGCCCAGTGAAGAAGGCACGTAGAGACAGTCAGAGAGACAGAATGACAGAGACAGAAAAGGACTGAAATTCTGTCCCTGTGTTGAGCAGGGCCAGAGCACTGAAGATAAACCCTCCATGCCCATGCATACTTCTAGCAAGTGGCATTGTTATTTTATGTTTGTGAGGAAAGGTTACACTTAGAACATCTAGGTGTTAGCGCACTCTGAGAAGCAACACTTGGCCTGCAGCCCACTCTCCAAATTGCCCTCGCCTCTCTAATTTGGAAGTAGTCTTAGTGATGCTCCAGCCAAGATGCAGGCTGGCGTATTGCATCTCCCTTGTCCAGCCTCAGACTGTCCTGTGTGCTGGGAACTGCACTATATTTATTTCTTCTTTGATTTACAGTTTTGGGATAGGACTCGGTGGACAAAAAATCAAGAGGGAAGTAGGTGATTTGGCAGTTGTAGTTTGTGCTGAGAGAGATTTGTATAGTGATAAGAGGTATATGAATGGCTCTGTGAGATGTCTCTCATGACCGTGGCTCAGAAGGTCCAGGTGTATCCGCATTATAACCCTAATCCAGACCTGTGTATGTCTCTAGCTAAAAATATTTTCAGATCTCTACATGTTACATATATATATATATATATATATATATATATATATATATATATATAGAGAGAGAGAGAGAGAGAGAGAAAGAGACACTGATTTAGTCATTTTCTACAATGGATTCGATATGACATTCAGACAATTGATTGCTAAAACTTGGAGATAAACTGTGCATCATGAAAAGAACTGTCCATAGGAGTAAAATCTCAAAATCATTAGCTATATGCAGCTCCAATGGGACAGAGCGAAAAAGGCTTGAGAAGGAACTCATCAAGGAGACTCTCCACATGGACAGGCACCACAAGTTTCCTACTCTGTATTGCATCTCCCTTGTCCAGCCTCAGACTGTCCTATGTGCTGGGAACTGCACTATGTTTATTTCTTCTTTGATTTACAGTTTTGGGATAGGACTCAGTGGACAAAAAAGCAAGAGGGAAGTAAACTGAGGCTCCATAATCCTAGGTGAAATCGCCAACACAACAAGCCAGAGCTCAGCAGTGCTCTGGTAACTCTCTTTGTATATCTGGGCCTGTCGGTAAAAAAAAGTATATAAGTAAAATATCAATCAGTGAAGACAGAGTGTGAGAGCATGTGAGAGTCAGAGACGGAGAAGGCGAGAAGAGAAATAGATGAGTTGGAAACAGACCAGAAGACTAAAACCTCCTACACTGTGTTCATTGATGGCAGGTTCAAACATGGCTTGTAGACATTTTAAGGCAGCAGCTCTCATGCCCACCAATCCAGACAGCCCCAGCCTTCACCATATGCTGTACTACCAGACTTGACAGTAATGTGTGTGTGTGTGTGTGTGTGTGTGTGTGTGTGTGTTTGTCTGTCTTTCTGTCACTCCTCCATGGGCTGAATTAGGAGTTTCCAGTGGAGATCACAGCCCCTCCACTCACCCGAGGGCCTGGCTGCTGCTAATAAATGCAATTGGAAACACCTGTTACCACGTGGGACCTGAGGTCATACTCAGAAATCCATCCAGGAGCTAGCAGGCTGGCAGACCTCCTCACCCAAGATAGCTGTACTCCTAGTTGGGAGTGCCTTCTGGCCAGAGGGGAGAACATTCCCTAGATAAAAGAAAGAACCTCAGGTTTCAAAATGATTTGAGACCCCATGAGGCACTCGGAAAAGACTGCAGCACTCTCATTGTGCCGCCTCTGGAAGGCCCGCCCACCAGCCATTTCTGCTGGAAAGAGATGAGAATTCAAAAACCTCCTACACTGTGTTTATTGATGACAGGTTCAAACCTGGCTTGTAGAGATTGTACGGCAGCAGCTCTCATGCCCACAGACCCCAGAGAGCGCCAGCCTTCACCATATGATGTGCTACCAGATCTGATAGTAATGTGTGTGTGTATTTCTGTATGTCTGTCTGTCTGACTGTGTGTCTGTGTGCTCAGAGCTCACCTGTAGTAGTCTCAGAACATGGGTGTCAAGGTAGCCAGACTCACCTGCAACTTATATACAGAGAACCTAGCTGTTCAGGGCAAGCCAGCTATCACAGATTCTAACTAAGCAAGAATGCATATGCAAAGGTACTCTCATGTCTCCCTCTCCTGAGTTCCCGATTCAATCCAATCCCTCACTATCATCCAAAAAGTGCCAATGGGGTAAGCTGGGGCAACCCTCAGAATTTAAGGAAATGAGCCTGTCCAGTCACATTTGTCTGCATACTCAGCCTCCAGACTCTCAGTCCACTGATCAGGGCTGCAGATTACAAGCCCAGAAAGAGCTGTGTTTCAACATATATGGGAACTGTGTTTGATCAAACAATAGTGGATGAACCCGGCCCCTTACACCTACCCTTTGGATCTGGCTAAAGCTATTGCTCCTGTGGCCTCAATCCCTGATCATGGTGTCATGGGGTCCACAAATCAAACTCAGAGAGATTCTCAGAAGTAGGCATGCATGAGTGTCCTATACAAAGTCGCTCTGCTTGCAGGAAGCACAAAATCCCCGGGCCCCTGATATGGAGAAACAAAAGGAAGATGGAAGTCTCCATTGGCTGAATTAGGAGCTTCCAGTGGAGATCACGGCCCCGCCACTCACGTGAGGGCCAGGCTGCTGCTAATAAAGGCAATTGGATACACCTGTTACCACTTGGGCCCTGAGTAAATACTCAGGAATCCTTCCAGGAGCTAGCAGGCTGGCAGACCTCCTGAATCCAGGATAGCTGTGCTCCTAGTTGGGAGGGCATTCTGGCCAGAGGTGAGAATATTCCCTAGATACAAGACCAAACTTCAGGTATCAAAAAGGATTTGAAACCCCAGGAGGCACTTGGAAAAGACATTTCACAGCCATCAAAACACCCTCTTTCTGAACCCTGGAAGCTTCCATTTTGCGTGGAAAATCTGGACACTGGTGTGGCCATCAGTACCACAGATCCTTTACATTCGGCCCAATAGAGGGAAAGCACAATGTTTGTGCCAGGGGGATAAAGTTTCACTTCCCTTGACCTGGGCTCTCATGGAATAAGGACTAGTATGCAGTGCAGGAAATTGAGGAGGGCTGCATTTAGGCTGAGTGTCAGCCTCAGGGCCCTGGAGAATGAGAGTCAAGCACAGAGGGCCTGGACAGCTGCAGCTGGAGATGGACATATGCCTGTTACCTGCAGCAGGAATGCTGTCTCCTCAGTCCCCTCTGTACTATGCAATATGCAAGAGACTAAGTAATCCAAAGGGTAAAGAGAGCAAAATTTCAACACCCGGAAGTCCGAGTTCACGATGCATGCAGTGACTTCCACGAAGGGTCCAGGGAAGAAGGCACGCAGAGACAGTCAGAGAGAAAGAATGACAGTGAAGGTAAAGGACAGAAATCTGGCGCTGTGTTGACCAGTGCCAGAGCACTGAAGACAAACCCTCCATGCCCATGCATTCTTCTTACAAGTGGCATTGTTATTTTATGTTTGTGATGAAAGGTTACACTTAGAACATCTAGGTCTTAGCCCACTCTGAGAAGCAACACATGGCCTGCAGCCCACTCTCCAAAACTGCCCTTGCCTCTCCAAATTGGAAGGAGTTTTATTGATGCTCCAGCCAAGATGCAGGCTGGCATATTCTTCTCCCTGGTCACCCCTCAGCCTGTCCTGTGTGCAGAGAACTGCACTATGTCTTTTTCTTCATTGATTTACAGTTTTGGGATAGGACTCGTTGGACAAAAAGAGCAACAGGGAAGGAGATGAAATGGAAGCTGTAGTTTGTGCTGAGAGAGATTTGTACAGTGAAAAGAGGTAAACAAATGGCTCTGTGAGATGTCTCTCATGACTGTGGCTCAGAAGTGACAGGTGTATCCCCATTACTACCTTAATCCAGAGCTGTGAAGGTCTCTAGCTAAAACATATTTTAAGACCTCTACAAGTTACATATATATATATATATATATATATATATATATATATATATATATATATATATATACATATATATATATATATATATATATATATATATATATATATATATATATATATATATAGAGAGAGAGAGAGAGAGAGAGAGAGAGAGAGAGGGAGCTTGACACTGATGTTTTCATTTTCTACAATGGATGCAATATGACATTCAGACAATTGATTGTGAAAACATGGAGAGAGACTGTGCATCAGGAAAAGAATTGTCCAAAGGAGTAAAATCTCCAAATCATTATCTATATGCATCTCCAACGGGACCTAGCAAAAAATGCTCCAGAAGGAACTCATCAAGGAGACTATCCACATGGACAGACACCACAAGTTTCCTATTCTGGCAACACAAACAGGGCAGCTGCTAGTTCCTTGTGCAAGCCTCAGGGCAAAAACCTCTCCCTCTTCAGTGTCTTTACATATGAAAAGAAGAAAAGTGACCAAGGGCCAAGGAGAGTGGTAAATCAGAATGTGCCCAGTGTTTTGCACAAAATCACCTGTGCCACAGTGATTCTGTTGTTCTCTCTCTCTCCCTACCACACACACACACAAACACACACAAACACACACTATCACAGTTACACACAGGCACACATCCACAGAGGCACAGGCACAAAGGGAGTTATAAACATGCACTCTGTACAGCTTCTGCAAGGCAGGGCCCTGGGCTGAACCCTGCTTCGCACTTCCTGGAAGCAGGCCCAGCCTTTTAAGGCCAGCTCTGGGCTCCCATTTTCTAGCTTACTTCAGAAGGCCCGCAGAATGGCACCAGCCATGTTCTGATATGCCAGAGGCCTAGGTCACGCCCAGAACCCCTGCCAGCAATATCATTGGTCTGTGTGCTAAGACACGCCGAGGAGTGTCAAGGCTCCTATTCAGTGGTTGGCCAGCAAACTTTAGCACTGCTCACACGGCCCTGAAGCACGCTCATTGGGCAGCCTCTGGAAGGCCCACCCACCTGCCACTTCTGCTTGAAAGAAATAAGTATTCAAAAACCTCCTACACTGTGTTCATTGATGACAGTTTCAAAGCTGGCTTGTAGAGATTGTAAGGCAGCAGCTCTCATGCCCACAGACCCCAGACAGCCCCAGCCTTCACCATATGCTGTACTACCAGACCTGACATTAATGTGTGTGTGTGTGTGTGAGTCTGTCTGTCTGTCTGTCTGTGTCTGTGTGTGCTCAGAGCTCACCTATAGTAGTCTCAGAGCATGGGTGGGAAGGTAGCCAGCCTCAACTGCAACTTTTGTAGCGAGAACCTAGCTGGTCAGGGCAAGCCAGCAATTCCAGATTTTGGCTAAGCAAGAATGAAAATGCAAAGCGACTCTCATGTCTCCCTCTCCTGAGTTCCCGATTCAAAAACATGCCTCACTATCATCCAAACACTTCCAATGGGGGAGGGTGGGGAACCCCTCAGAATTCAGGGGCAGGAGCCTTTCCAGTCACGTTTGCTGCCTACTCAGCCTCCAGACTCTCAGTACACTGCTCAGGGCAGCAGATTACAAGCCTAGAATGAAACCAGAAAGAGCTGTGTTTCACCATTGATGGGAATGGTTTTTGACCAAACAGTAGTGGATGAGCCCGGCCCCTCACACCTACCCTTCGGGTCCGGGTAAGGCAATTGCTCCTGTGGCCTCACAACTACTCATCACTGTGTCCTGATGTCCACACATTACACTCAGAGTGATTCCCAGAAGTAGGAATGCAGGAGTGTCCCATACAAAGTGGCTCTGCTTGCAGGAAGCACAAACTCCCTGGGCCCTTGATATGGACAGACAAAAAGAAGATGGATGCCTCCATTGGCTGAATTAGGAGCTTCCAGTGGAGATCACAGCCCCGCCCCTCACCTGATGGCCTGGCTGCTGCTAATAAAGGCAATTGGAAACACCTGTTACCACTTGAGGCCTGAGGACATACTCAGGAATCCCTCCAGGAGCTAGCAGGCTGGCAGACCTCCTGACCCCGGGAAAGCTGTGCTCCTAGTTGGTAGGGCCTTCGGGCCAGAGGTGAGACTATTCCTTAGATACAAGAACGAACTTCAGGTTTCATAAGGATTTGAAACCCCAGGAGGCACTTGGAAAAGACATTTCACAGCCATCAAAACACCCTCTTTCTGAACCCTGGAAGCTTCTGTTTTGCGTGGAAAATCTGAACACTGGTGTGGCAATCAGGACCACAGATCCTTTACATTCGGCTCAATAGAGGGAAAGCACAATGTGTGTGCCAGGGGGATAGAGTTTCACTTCTCTTGACCTTGTCTCTCATGGAATAAGGACAAGGATGCAGTGCAGGAAATTGAGGAGAGCTGAATTTAGTGTGAGTGTCAGCCACAGGGCCCTGGAGAATGGGAGTCAAGCACAGAGGGCCTGGACAGCTGCAGCTGTAGATGGACATATGCCTGTTACCTGCAGCAGGATCGCTGTCTCCTCAGTTCCCCAATGCACTACGCCATATGCAGGAGACTGAATAATCCAAAGGACAAAGAAAGGAAAATTTCAACACCAGGAAGTCCGAGTTCACGATGCATGCACTGACTTCCATAAGGGCCCAGTGAAGAAGGCACGTAGAGACAGTAAAAGAGACAGGATGACAGAGACACAAAAGGACAGAAATCCTGGCCCTGTGTTGATCAGTGCTAGAGCACTGAAGACAAACCCTCCATTCCCATGCATAGTTCTTAAAATTGGCATTGTTATTTTATGTTGTGAGGAATGGTTACACTTAGAACATCTAGGTCTTATCACACTGTGAGAAGCAACACTTGGCCTGCAGCCCACTCTCCAAAACTGTCCTTGCCTCTCCAAATTGGACGTAGTTTTAGTGATGCTCCAGCCAAGATGTAGGCTGGCGTATTTCATCTCCCTGGTCCAGCCTCAGCTTGTCCTGTGAGCAGGGAACTGCACTATGTATATTTTTTCTTTGATTTACAGTTTTGGGATAGGACTCGGTGGATAAAAAGAGGAAGAGGAAAATAGATGATTTGGCAGCTGTTGTTTGTGCTAAGAGAGATTTATAGAGTGACAAGAGGTAAACGAATGACTCTGTGAGATGTCTATCTTGACTGTGGCACAGAAGGGCCAGGTGTATCTGCATTAGTACCTGAATCCAGAGCTGTCCAGGTCTCTAGCTAAAATAAATTTTCTGACCTCTACATGTTATATATATATATATATATATATATATATATATATATATATATATATATATATAAAGGGAGAGAGAGAGCAAGACATTCATGTAGTTATTTTCTACAATGGATGCGACATGACATTCAGACAATTGATCGCTAAAACCTGGAGAGAAACTGTGCATGAGGAAAAGAATTGTCCAAAGGAGTAAAATCTCCAAATCAATAGCTATATGCAGCTCCAAAGGGACCTAGCGAAAAAGACTTGAGAAGGAACTCATCAAGGAGACTCTCCACATGGACAGGCACCACAAGTTTCCTAGTCTGGCAGCATACACAGGGAAGCTGCTAGTTCCCAGTGCAAGCCTCAGGGCAAAATCCTATCCCTCTTCAGTGTCTTTACATCTGAAAAGAAGAAAACTGACCAAGGGCCAAGGAGAGATACAATGGTGTCTATATTGAGCTGTAAATCAGAATGTGCCAAGTGTTTTGCACAAAATCACCTGTGCCACAGTGATTCTGCTGTTCTCTCTCTCTCCCTCCTACACACACACAATCACACAAACACACACTCTCACAGTTACACACACGCACACATCCACAGAGGCACAGACACAAACGGAGTTATACACATGCACACTGAACAACTTCTGCAAGGTAGGGCCCTGGGCTGAACCCTGCTTCGCAATTCTTGGAAGCATGCCCAGCCTTTAAGGCCAGCTCTGAGATCCCATTTTCGGGCTTACTTCAGAAGGCCTGCAGACAGGGCACCAGCCATGCTATGATATGCCAGAGTCCTAGGTCATGCCCAGAACCCCTGCCAGCAATATCATTGGCCAGTGTGCTAAGACACGCCCAGGAGTGTCAAGTCCCCTAGACAGTGATTGGCCATCAACCTTGAGCACAGCCCACACGGCCCTGCAGCATGCTCTTTGGGCAGCCTCTGGAAGTCCCACCCACCAGCAACTACTGCTGGAAAGAGATGAGAATTCAAAAACCTCCTACACTGTCTGCCTGTGTCTGTGTGTGTTCAGAGCTCACCTATAGTAGTCTCAGAGCATGGGTGGGAAGGTAGCCTGCCTCACCTGCAACTTATGTACAGAGAACCTAGCTGGTCAGGGCAAGACAGCTAGCCAAGATTCTGGCTATGCAAGAATACATATGCAAAGCGAATCTCATGTCTAAATCTCCTGAGTTCCCTATTCAATACCATGCCTCACTATCTATCATCCAAACACTGCCAACGGGGTAAGCTGGGGAAACCCTCAGAATTCAGGGCCATGAGCCTGTCCAGTCACGTTTGGCTGCCTACTCAGCCTCCTGAACCTCAGTCCACTGCTCAGGGCAGCAGATTACAAGCACAGAAATTACACAGAAAGAGCTGTGTTTCAACATAGATGGTAACTCTGTTCGACCAAACATTAGTGGATGAACCTGGTCCCTTACACCTACCCTTTGGGTCTGGCTAAGGCAATTGCTCCGGTGGCCTCACATCCCTGATCATGGTGTCCTGGTGCCCACACATCACACTCAGAGAGATTCCCAGAAGTAGGCATGTATGAGTGTCCCACTCAAAGTCGCTCTGCTTGCAGGAAACATAAAATCCCTGGGCCCTTTCTAGAGACAAACAAGAGAAGGATGGATGCCTCCATTGGCTGAATCAGGAGCTTCAAGAGGAGATCACAGCCCCGAACCTCACCTGAGGGCCTGGCTGCTGCTAATAAAGGCTATTGGAAACACCTGTTACCACTTGGGCCCTGAGGACATATTCAGGAATCCCTCCAGGTGCTAGGAGGCTGGCAGACCTCCTGACCCAGGGATAGCTGTGCTCCTAGTTGGGAGGGCCTATGGGCCAGAGGTGAGGATATTACCTAGATACAAGAAAGAACTTCAGGTTTCAAAAGGATTTGAAACCCCAGGAGGCACTTGGAAAAGACATTTCACAGCCATCAAAACACCCTCTTTCTGAACGCTGGAAGCTTCCGTTTTGCGTGGAAAATCCAGACACTAATCTGGCCATCAGTACGACAGATCCTTTACATTCGGCCCAATAGAGGGAAAGCAAAATGTGTGTGCCAGGGTGGTAGAGTTTCACTTCTCTTCACTTGGGCTCTCATGGATTAAGGACAAGGATGCTGTGCAGGAAACTGAGGAGGCTGCATTTAGGCTGAGTGTCAGCCACAGGGCCTTGGAGAATGGGAGTCAAGCACAGAGGGCCTGGACATCTGCAGTTGGAGATGGACATATGCCTGTTACCTGCAGAAGTAATGCTGTCTCCTCATTTCGCCTCTGTACTATGCCATATGCACGAGACTAAGTAATACAAAGGGCAAAAAAAGGAAAATTTCAACACCAGGAAGACAGAGTTCACGATGCATGCACTGACTTCCACAAAGAGTCCAGGGAAGAAGGCACGTAGAGACAGTCAGAGAGACAGTATGACAGTGACTGGAAAGGACAGAAATTCTGGCCCTGTGTTGATCAGTGCCAGAGCACTGAAGACAAACCCCCCATGCCCATGCATACTTCTTACAAGTGGCATTGTTATTTTATGTTTGTGAGGAAAGGTTACACTTAGAACATCTAATCTTAGCCCACTCTGAGAAGAAATACGTGGCCTGCAGCCCACTCTCCAAAACTGCCCTTGCCTCTCCAAATTGGAAGTAGTTTAGTGATACTCCAGCCAAATGCAGGCTGGCGTATTTCATCTCCCTGGTCCAGCCTCAGCCTGTCCTGTGTTCAGGGAACATCGCTATGTCTATTTCTTCTTTGATTTACAGTTTTGGAATAGGACTCGGTGAACAAAAAGAGCAAGAGTGAAGTAGATGATTTCGCAGCTGTAGTTTGTGCTGAGAGAGATTTGTAGAGGGACAAGAGGTAAACGAATGGCTCTGTGAGATGTCTCTCATGATTATGGCTCAGATGGGCCAGGTGTATCCGCATTACTACCCGAATCCAGAGCTGTGCACGTCACTAGCTAAAATATATTTTCAGACCTCTACATGTTATATATATATATATATATATATATATATATATATATATATATATATAGAGAGAGAGAGAGAGAGAGAGAGAGAGAGAGAGAGAGAGGGAGAGAGAGAGCAAGACACTGATGTAGTCATTTTCTACAATGGATGTGATATGACATTTAGACAATTGATTGCTAAAACCTGGAGAGAAACTGTGCATCAGGAAAAGAATTGTCCAAAGGAGTAAAATCTCAAAATCATTAGCTATATGCAGCTCTAAAGGGACTTAGCTAAAAAGGCTCGAGAAGGAACTCATCCAGGACACTCTCCACATGGACAGGCACCACAAGTTTCCTAGTGTGGCAACACACACAGGGCAGCTGCCAGTTCCCAGTGCAAGCCTCAGGGCAAAAACTTATCCCTCTTCAGTGTCTTTACATCTGAAATGAATAAAAGTGTCCAAGGGTCAAGGAGAGCTACAATGGTGCCAATATTGAGCTGTAAATCAGAATGTGCCAAGTTTTTTGCATAATATCACCTGTGCCACAGTGATTCTGTTGTTCTCTCTGTCTCTCCCTCCCTCTCTCACACACACACAAACACACACTCTCACAGTTACACACACACACATCCACAGAGGCACAGGCACAAACGGAGTTATACACATGCACACTGAACAGTTTCTGCAAGGCAGGGCCCTTGGTGAACCCTGCTTCGCACTTCCTGCAAGCACGCCCAGCCTTTTAAGGCCATCTCTAGCTCCCATTGTTGCGCTTACTTCAGAAGATCCGCAGACAGGGCACCAGCCAGGCTCTGATATGCCAGACGTCTAGGCCAAGCCCAGAACCCCTGCCAGCAATATCATTGACCAGTGTGCTAGGACACTCCCAGGAATGTCAAGGCGCTAGTCAGTGATTGGCCAGCAATATTGAGCACCACCCACACGGCCCTGCAGCACGCTCATTGGGCAGCCTTTGAAAGGCCCGCCCACCTGCCACATCTGCTGGAAAGAGATGAGAATTCAAAAACTGCCTGCACTGTGTTCATTGATGACAGGTTCAAAGCTGGCTTGTACAGATTGTAAGGCAGGAGCTCTCATGCCCACAGACCCCAGACAGCCCCAGCCTTCATCATATGCTGTACTACCAGACCTGACAGTAATGTGTGTGTGTGTGTCTGTCTTTCTGTGTCTGTGTGTGCTCAGAGCTCACCTATAGTAGTCTCAGAGCATGGGTGGGAAGGTAGCCAACCTCACCTGCAACTTATGTAAATAGAACCTAGCTGGTCAGGGCAAGTTAGCTAGCCCAGATATTGGCTAAGCAGGAATGCACATGCAAAGGGACTCTCATGTCTCCCTCTCCTGACTTCCCAGTTCAATATCATGCCTCACTATCATCCAAACACTGCCAACGGGGTAAGCTGGGGCACCCCTCAGAATTCAGGGGCAGGAGTCTGTCCAGTCACATTTGGCTGCCTACTCAGCCTCTAGACTCTCAGTCCACTGCACAGGGCAGCAGATTACAAGTCCAGAATGAACCCAGAAAGAGCTGTGTTTCAACATAGATGGGAACTGTGTTTGACCAAACAAGAGTGGATGAACCCGGACCCTCACACCTTCCCTTTGGGTCTGGCTATGGCAATTGCTCCTGTGGCCTAAAAATCCATGATCATGGTGTCCTGGTGGCCACATATCACACTCAGAGAGATTCCAGAAGTAGGCATTCATAAGTGTCACATACAAAGTCGCTCTGCTTGCAGGAAGTACAAACTCCCTGGGCCCTTGCTATGGAGAGACAAAATTAAGATGGATGCCTCCATTGGCTTAATTAGGAGTTCCATTGGAGATCACTGCCCCGCCCCTCACCTGAGGGCCTGGCTGCTGCTAATAAAGGCAATTGGAAACACCTGTTACCACTTGGGGCCTGAGGACATATTCAGGAATCCCTCCAGGAGCTAGCAGGCTGGCAGAACTCCTGAACCCATCATAGCTGTTCCCCTAGTTGGGAGGGCCTTCTGGCCAGAGGGGAGAATATTCCCTAGATACAAGAACGAACTTCAGGTTTCAGAAGGATTTGAAACCCCAGGAGGCACTTGGAAAAGACATTTCATAGCCATCAAGACACCCTCTTTCTGAACGCTGGAAGCTTCTGTTTTGCATGAAAATCCGGACACTGGTTTGGCCATAAGTTCCACAGTTCCTTTACATTTGGCAAAATAGAGTGAAAGCACCATGTGTGTTCCAGGATGGTAGAGTTTCACTACACTTGACCTGGGATCTCATGGAATAAGGAAAAGGATGTGGTGCAGGAAATTGAGGAGGGCTGCATTTAGGCTGAGTGTCAGCCACAGAGCCCTGGAAATGGGAGTCAAGCACAGAGGGCCAGGACAGCTGCAGCTGGAGATGGACACATGCCTGTTACCTGCAGCAGGAACGCTGTCTACTAAGTTCTCCTCTGTACTACGCCATATACATGAGACTAAGTAATCCAAAGGGCAAAAAAAGGAAAATTTCAACACCAGGAAGACCGAGTTCACGATGCATGCACTTACTTCCACGAAGAGTCCAGGGAAGAAGGCACGTAGAGACAGTCAGAGAGACAGAATGACAGTGACTGAAAAGGACAAATTCTGGCCGTGTATTTATCAGTGCCAGAGCACTGAAGACAAACCCTCCATGCACATGCATACTTCTTACAAGAGGCATTGTTATTTTATGTTCATGAGGAAAGGTTACACTTAGAACATCTAGGTCTTAGCCCACTCTGAGAAGAAACACATGGCCTGTGCCCACTCTCCAAAACTGCCCTTGCCTCTCCAAATTGGAAGTAGTTTAGTGATGCTCCAGCCAAATGCAGGCTGCCTTATTTCATTTCCCTGGTCCAGCCTCAGCCTGTACTGTGTGCAGGGAACTGAACTATGTCTATTTCTTCTTTGATTTACAGTTTTGGGATAGGACTCGGTGGAAAAAAAGAGCAAGAGTGAAGTAGATGATTTCTCAGCTGTAGTTTGTGCAGAGAGAGTTGTAGAGTGATAAACGATATGGCTCTTTGAGATGTCTCTCATGACTGTGGCTCAGAAGGGCCAGGTGTATCCATTTTACTACCCTAATCCAGACCTGTGCAGGTCTCTAGCTAAAAATATTTTCATATCTCTACATGTTGCATATATATATAGAGAGACCTCTATATATATAGAGAGATAGAGACACTGATGTAGTCATTTTCTACAATGGATTCGATAAGACATTCAACAATTGATTGCTAAAACCTGTAGAGAAACTGTGCATCAGGAAAAGAATTGTCCAAAGGAGTAAAATCTCCAAATCTTTAGCTATATGTACCTCCAACCGGACCGATCAAAAAAGGCTGGAGAAGGAACTCATCCTGGAGACTCTCCACATTGACAGACACCACAAGTTTCCTAGTCTGGCAACACACACAGGGCAAGCGGCTAGTTCCCACTGCAAGCCTCAGGGCAAAAACCTCTCCCTCTTCAGTGTCTCAGATTTCAAAAACCTCCTACACTGTGTTCATTGATGACAGGATCAAACCTGGCTTGTAGAGACTGTAAGGCAGCAGCTCTCATGCCCACAGACCACAGACATCCACCCCACCTGAGGGCCTGGCTGCTGCTAATAAAGGCAATTGGAAACAGATGTTACAACTTGGGCCCTGAGGACATACTCAGGAATCCCTCCAGTAGCTCGCAGGCTGGCCGGCCTCCTGACCCCAGGATAGGTGTTCTTCTAGTTGGGAAGGCCTTCTGTCCAGAGGTGAGAATATTCCCTACATACAAGAATGAACTTCAGGTTTCAAAAGGATTTGAAAACCCATGAGGCACTTTTAAAAGACATTTCACAGCCATCAAAACACCCTCTTTCTGAACCCTGGAAGCTTCCGTTTTGCATGGAAAATATGGACACTGGTGTGGCCATCAGTACAACAGATCCTTTACATTTGGCCCAATAGAGGGAAAGTACAATGTGTGTGCCAAGGGGATAGTGTTTCACTTCTCTTGACCTGGGCTCTCATGGAATAAGGACTAGGATGCTGTCTTGGAAGGTGAGGAGTGTTGGGTAGTTGCCACCTCCCCCTGGCTTCTGCTTAACCATATGCCTATATAGGGATTTTACTGATCCAAAGCTTTGGTCTATTTACATAAATCACTTTTACATAAAGCACTCCAGGGCATTGGTGGTTCTATGATAGGATTCTCTCCTGCTCCACCCCATCCTTGTCAGACACTGATCCCTTCTTTGTCACACTCTGATTTTCACCAGTCACTTTTCTCTCCACCCTCTCTATATCACATCCTGTTTCCACCCTACTTGGAGAGTATAAAAATAGCTGCTCTTCTGATTAAAGACACTTGGAAATTGCTTTCCGGCTCTGAGAGTTCCAGAGTGTATCTCCTGCGGAAGTTGGTGCAGCATGAGTTCCTGATCCCTTTCCCACACAGCAGCCTAGATCAGCTCCAGTTGAGTTCTCTCCAACCCAGAGAGCACTAGCCAGGAAGAAGTACCCTCAGGCTATCCCGACAGAGAAGGGCTACATTTAGGCTGAGTGTCAGCCTCAGGGCCCTAGAGAATGGGAGTCAAGCACAGAGGGCCAGGACAGCTGCAGCTGGAGATGGACACATGCCTGTTACCTGCAGCAGGAATGCTGCCTCCTAATTTCTCCTCTGTACTACACCATATACATGAGACTAAGTAATCCAAAGGGCAAAGAAAGGAAAATTTCAACACCAGGAAGACCGAGTTCACGATGCATGCACTGACTTCCACGAAGAGTCCAGGGAAGAAGGCACTAGAGACAGTCAGAGAGACAGAATGACAGTGACTGAAAAGGACAAATTCTGGCCGTGTATATATCAGTGCCAGAGCACTGAAGACAAACCCTCCATGCCCATGCATACTTCTTACAAGAGGCATTGTTATTTTATGTTCATGAGGAAAGGTTACACTTAGAACATCTAGGTCTTAGTCCACTCTGAGAAGAAACACATGGCCTGTGCCCACTCTCCAAAACTGCCCTTTCCTCTCCAAATTGGAAGTAGTTTTAGTGATGCTCCAGCCAAATGCAGGCTGCCTTATTTCATTTCCCTGGTCCAGCCTTAGCCTGTACTGTGTGCAGGGAACTGAACTATGTCTATTTCTTCTTTGATTTACAGTTTTGGGATAGGACTCGGTGGACAAAAAGAGCGAGAGGGAAGTAGATGACTTCTCAGCTGTAGTTTGTGCTGAGAGAGATTTGTAGAGTGATAAACGATATAGCTCTTTGAGATGTCTCTCAATACTGTGGCTCAGAAGTGCCATGTGTATCCATTTTACTACCCTAATCCAGACCTGTGCAGGTCTCTAGCTAAAAATATTTTCATATCTCTACATGGTGCATATATATATATATAGAGAGAGAGACCTCTATATATAGAGAGATAGAGACACTGATGTAGTCATTTTCTACAATGGATTCGATATGACATTCAGCAATTGATTACTAAAACCTGTAGAGAAATTGTGCATCAGGAAAAGAATTGTCCAAAGGAGTAAAATCTCCAAATCTTTAGCTATATGTAGCTCCAACGGGACCGATCGAAAAAGGCTCGAGAAGGAACTCATCCAGGAGACTCTCCACATCGACAGACACCACACGTTTCCTAGTCTGGCAACACACACAGGGCAGCAGCTAGTTCCCAGTGCAAGCCTCAGGGCAAAAACCTCTCCCTCTTCAGTGTCTCAATTTTCAAAAACCTCCTACACTGTGTTCATTGATGACAGGATCAAACCTGGCTTGTAGAGATTGTAAGGCAGCAGCTCTCATGCCCACAGACCACAGACAGCCCCCCCCTCACCTTAGGGCCTGGCTGCTGCTAATAAAGGCAATTGGAAACAGCTGTTACAACTTGGGCCCTGAGGACATACTCAGGAATCCCTCTAGTAGCTCGCAGGCTGGCCGACGTCCTGACCCCAGGATAGGTGTTTTCCTAGTTGGGAAGGCCTTCTGGCCAGAGGTGAGAATATTCCCTAGATACAAGAACGAACTTCAGGTTTCAAAAGTATTTGAAAACCTATGAGGCACTTTTAAAAGACATTTCACAGCCATCAAAACACCCTCTTTCTGAACCCTGGAAGCTTTCGTTTTGCATGGAAAATATGCCACTGGTGTGGCCATCAGTACAACAGATCCTTTACATTTGGCCCAATAGAGGGAAAGTACAATGTGTGTGCCAAGGGGATAGTGTTTCACTTCTCTTGACCCGGGCTCTCATGGAATAAGGACTAGGATGCTGTGTTGGAAGGTGAGGAGGGCTACATTTAGGCTGAGAGTGTCAGCCTCAGGGCCCTAGAGAATGGGAGTCAAGCACAGAGGGCTTGGACAGCTGCAGCTGGAGATGGACATATGCCTGTTACCTGTAGTATGATCGCTGCCTACTCAGATCCCCACTGTACTGTGCCATTTGCACGAGATTAAATAATCCAAAGGGCAAAGAGTGTAAAATTTCAACACCAGGAAGACCGAGTTAACAATGCAAGCACTGACTTCCAGTAAGGGCCCAGTGAAGAAGGCACGTAGAGACAGTCAGAGAGACAGAATGACAGTGACAGAAAAGTACAGAAATTCTGGACCTGTGTTGATTAGTGCCAGAGCACTGAAGACAAATCCTCCATGTCCATGCATACTTCTTACAAGTGGCATTGTTATTTTATGTTTGTGAGGAAAGGTTACACTGAGAACATCTAGGTCTTACCCCACACTGAGAAGCAACACTCGGCCTGCAGCCCACTCTCCAAAACAACCCTGGCCTCTCGAAATTGGATGTAGTACTAGTGATGCTCCAGCCAATATGCAGGCTGGCTTATTGCATCTCCCTGGTCCAGCCTCAGTCTGTCCTGTGTGCAGAAAACTGCACTATGTTTATTTCTTCTCTAATTTACAGTTTTGGCATAGGACACGGTGAAAAAAATTAGCAAGTGGGAAGTAGATCATTTGGCAGCGGTAGTTTGTGCTGAGAGAAATATGTAGAGTGATAAGAGGTATAGGAATGGCTCTGTGAGATGTATCTCATGACTGTGGCTCAGAAGGGCCAGGTGTATCCGCATTACTACAATAATCCAGAGCTGTGCAGGTCTATAGCTAAAAATATTTTCAGACCTCTACATGTTACATACATGTATATATATATATATATATATATATATATATATATATATATATATATATATAGAGAGAGAGAGAGAGAGAGAGAGAGAGAGAGAGAAAGAAAGAGAGAAAGAGAGAGAGACACTGATGTAGTCATTTTCTACAATGGATTCGATATGACATTCAAATAATTGATTGCTAAAACCTAGAGAGAAACTGTGCATCAGGAAAAGAATTGTCCAAAGGAGTAAAATCTCCAAATCATTAGCTATATGCAGCTCCAATGATACAGAGCAAATATGGCTCGAGTAGGAACTCATCAAGGAGACTCTCCACATGGACAGGCACCACAAGTTTCCTAGTCTGGCAACACACACAGGGTATCTGCTAGTTCCTAGTGCAAGCCTCAGGGCAAAAACTTCTCAGTCTTCAGTGTCTTTACATCTGAAAATAAGAAAAGTGACCAAGGGCCAAGGAGAGCTACAATGGTGTCAATATTGAGCTGTAAATCAGAATGTGCCAAGTGTTTTGCACAAAATCACCTGTGCCACAGTGATTCTGTTGTTCTCTCTGTCTCTCCCTCCCTCACACACACACAAACAAACACACACTCTCACAGTTACACACATGCACACATCCACAGAGGCACAGGCACAAACGGAGTTATACACAAGCACACTGGAAAGCTTCTGCAAGGCAGGGCCCTGGGGGAACCCTGCTTCACACATCCTGGAAGCACGCCCAGCCTTTGAAAGCCTTCTCTGAGCTCTCATTGTTGGGCTTACTTCAGAAGGCCCGCAGACAGGGCACCAGCCATGCTCTGATATGCCAGAGGCCTAGGCAACGCCCAGAAACCCTGCCAGCAATATCATTGGCCAGTGTGCTAAGAAACGCCCAGGAGTGTCAAGGCCCCTAGTCAGTCATTGGGCAGCAACCTTGAGCACCGCCCATACGGCTCTGAAGCACGCTCATTGGGCAGACTCTGGAAGGCCCGCCCACCAGCCACATCTGTGGAAAGAGATGAGAATTCAAAAACCTCCTACACTGTGTTCATTGAAGACAGCTTCAAAGCTGGCTTGTAGATATTGTAAGGCAGCAGCTCTCATGCCCACAGATCCCAGACAGCCCCACCCTTCACCATATTCTGTACTACCAGACCTCACAGTAATGTGTGTGTGTGTGTGTGTCTGTCTGTCTGTCTGCCTGTGTCTGTGTGTGCTCAGAGCTCACCTATAGTAGTCTCAGAGCATGGATGAGAAGGTAGCCAGCCTCACCTGCAACTTATGTACAGAGAACCTAGCGGGTAGGGCAAGCCATCTAGCC
The DNA here is from genome assembly GCF_950295315.1 of Erinaceus europaeus. Taxonomy (NCBI): domain Eukaryota; kingdom Metazoa; phylum Chordata; class Mammalia; order Eulipotyphla; family Erinaceidae; genus Erinaceus; species Erinaceus europaeus. Next base: position 11,789 of record NW_026647597.1, on the reverse strand, counting down.
CAGATTCAGGCTAAGCAAGAATGCACATGCAAAGGGACACTCATGTCTCCCTCTCCTGAGATTCCAATTCAATCTCACGCGTCACTATCATCCAAACACTTCCAATGGTGTAAGCTGGGGCACCCCTCAGAATTCAGGGGAAGGAGAGTGTCCAGTCACGTTTGGCTGCCTAAACAGCCTCCAGATTCTCAGTCCACTGCTCAGGGCAGCAGATTACAAGCCCAGAATGAACCCAGAAAGAGCTGTGTTTCAACATAGATGGGAATTGTGTTTGACCAAACAATAGTGGATGAAACCGGCCCTCACACCTACTCTTTGGGTCCGGCTAAAGTAATTGCTCCTGTGGCCTCACAATCCCTGATCATGGTGTCCTGGTGTCCACACTTCACACTCAGAGAGATTCCCAGAAGTAGGCATGCATGAGCGTCTCATAAAAAGTCGCTCTGCTTGCAGAAAGCACAAACTCCCAGGGCCCTTGCTATGGAGAGACAAAAGGAAGATGGATGCCTCCATTGGCTGAATTAGAGCTTCCAGTGGAGATCACAGCCCCGCCCCTCACCTGAGGGCCTGGCTGCTGCTAATAAAGGCAATTGGAAACACCTGTTACCACTTGGGGCCTGAGGACATATTCAGGAATCCCTCCAGCAGCTAGCAGGCTGGCAGAACTCCTGACCCCAGTATAGCTGTTCTCCTAGTTGGGAGGGCCTTCTGGCCAGAGGGGAGAATATTCCCTAGATACAAGAACGAACTTCAGGTTTCAAAAGGATTTGAAACCCCAGGAGGCACTTGGAAAAGACATTTCATAGCCATCAAGACACCCTCTTTCTGAACCCTGGCAGCTTCCGTTTTGCATGAAAATCTGGACACTGGTGTGGCCATAAGTTCCACAGTTCCTTTACATTTGGCACAATAGAGTGAAAGCACCATGTGTGTGCCAGGATGGTAGAGTTTCACTACTCTTGCCCTGGGATCTCATGGAATAAGGAAATGGATGTGGTGCAGGAAATTGAGGAGGGCTGCATTTAGGCTGAGTGTCAGCCACAGGTCCCTGGAAATGGAAGTCAAGCACAGAGGGCCTGGACAGCTTCAGCTGGAGATGGACACATGCCTGTTACCTGCAGCAGGAACGCTGTATCCTAATTTCTCCTCTGTACTACACCATATACATGAGACTAAGTAATCCAAAGGGCAAAGAAAGGAAAATTTCAACACCAGGAAGACCGAGTTCACGATGCATGCACTGACTTCCACGAAGAGTCCAGGGAAGAAGGCACTAGAGACAGTCAGAGAGACAGAATGACAGTGACTGAAAAGGACAAATTCTGGCCGTGTATTTATCAGTGCCAGAGCACTGAAGACAAACCCTCCATGCACATGCATACTTCTTACAAGAGGAATTGTTATTTTATGTTCATGAGGAAAGGTTACACTTAAAACATCTAGGTCTTAGCCCACTCTGAGAAGAAACACATGGCCTGTGCCCACTCTCCAAAACTGCCCTTGCCTCTCCAAATTGGAAGTAGTTTTAGTGATGCTCCAGCCAAATGCAGGGTGCCTTATTTCATTTCCCTGGTCCAGCCTTAGCCTGTACTGTGTGCAGGGAACTGAACTATGTCTATTTCTTCTTTGATTTACAGTTTTGGGATAGGACTCGGTGGAAAAAAAGAGCAAGAGTGAAGTAGATGATTTCTCAGCTGTAGTTTGTGCTGAGAGAGATTTGTAGAGTGATAAACGATATGGCTCTTTGAGATGTCTCTCATGACTGTGGCTCAGAAGGGCCAGGTGTATCCATTTTACTACCCTAATCCAGACCTGTGCAGGTCTCTAGCTAAAAATATTTTCATATCTCTACATGTTGCATATATATATATATATATAGAGAGAGAGAGACCTCTATATATAGAGAGATAGAGACACTGATGTAGTCATTTTCTACAATGGATTCGATATGACATTCGACAATTGATTGATAAAACCTGTAGAGAAATTGTGCATCAGGAAAAGAATTGTCCAAAGGAGTAAAATCTCCAAATCTTTAGCTATATGTAGCTCCAACGGGACCGATCGAAAAAGGCTCGAGAAGGAACTCATCCAGGAGACTCTCCACATTGACAGAAACCACAAGTTTCCTAGTCTGGCAACACACACAGGGAAGAAGCTAGTTCCCAGTGCAAGCCTCAGGGCAAAAACCTCTCCCTCTTCAGTGTCTCAATTTTCAAAAACCTCCTCACTGTGTTCATTGATGACAGGATCAAACCTGGTTTGTAGAGATTGTAAGGCAGCAGCTCTCATGCCCGCAGACCACAGACAGCCCCCCCTCACCTGAGGGCCTGACTGCTGCTAATAAAGGCAATTGGAAACAGCTGTTACAACTTGGGCCCTGAGGACATACTCAGGAATCCCTCTAGTAGCTCGTTGGCTGGCCGACCTCCTGACCCCAGGATAGGTGTTCTCCTAGTTGGGAAGGGCTTCTGGCCAGAGGTGAGAATATTCCCTAGATACAAGAACGAACTTCAGGTTTCAAAAGGTTTTGAAAACCCATGAGGCACTTTTAAAAGACATTTCACAGCCATCAAAACACCCTCTTTCTGAACCCTGGAAGCTTACGTTTTGCATGGAAAATCTGGACAACAGATCAGTACAACAGATCCTTTACATTTGGCCCAATAGAGGGAAAGTACAATGTGTGTGCCAAGGGGATAGTGTTTCACTTCTCTTGACCTGGGCTCTCATGGAATAAGGACTAGGATGCTGTGTTGGAAGGTGAGGAGGGCTACATTTAGGCTGAGAGTGTCAGCCTCAGGGCCCTAGAGAATGGGAGTCAAGCACAGAGGGCCTGGACAGCTGCAGCTGGAGATGGACATATGCCTGTTACCTGCAGTATGATCGCTGCCTCCTCATATCCCCACTGTACTGTGCCATATGCACGAGATTAAATAATCCAAAGGGCAAAGAGGGAAAGTTTTCAACACCAGGAAGACCGAGTTAACAATGCAAGCACTGACTTCCAGTAAGGGCCCAGTGAAGAAGGCACGTAGAGACAGTCAGAGAGACAGAATGACAGTGACAGAAAAGAACAGAAATTCTGCACCTGTGTTGATTAGTGCCAGAGCACTGAAGACAAATCCTCCATGTCCATGCATACTTCTTACAAGTGGCATTGTTATTTTATGTTTGTGAGGAAAGGTTACACTGAGAACATCTAGGTCTTACCCCACACTGAGAAGCAACACTCGGCCTGCAGCCCACTCTCCAAAACAACCCTGTCCTCTCGAAATTGGATGTAGTACTAGTGATGCTCCAACCAATATGCAGGCTGGCTTATTGCATCTCCCTGGTACAGCCTCAGCCTGTCCTGTGTGCAGAAAACTGCACTATGTTTATTTCTTCTCTAATTTACAGTTTTGGCATAGGACACGGTGGAAAAAATGAGCAAGTGGGAAGTAGATCATTAGGCAGCGGTAGTTTGTGCTGAGAGAAATATGTAGAGTGATAAGAGGTATAGGAATGGCTCTGTGAGATGTCTCTCATGACTGTGGCTCAGAAGGGCCAGGTGTATCTGAATTACTACAATAATCCAGAGCTGTGCAGGTCTATAGCTAAAAATATTTTCAGACCTCTACATGTTACATATATGTATATATATATATATATATATATATATATATATATATATATATATAGAGAGAGAGAGAGAGAGAGAGAGAGAAAGAGAGAGAGACACTTATGTAGTCATTTTCTACAATGGATTCGATATGACATTCAAATAATTGATTGCTAAAACCTGGAGAGAAACTGTGCATCAGGAAAAGAATTGTCCAAAGGAGTAAAATCTCCAAATCATTAGCTATATGCAGCTCCAATGGTACAGAGCAAAATTGGCTTGAATTGGAACTCATCAAGGAGACTCTTCACATGGACAGGCACCACAAGTTTCCTAGTATGGCAACACACACAGGGTAGCTGCTAGTTCCCAGTGCAAGCCTCAGGGCAAAAACTTCTCACTATTCAGTGTCTTTACATCTGAAAATAAGAAAAGTGACCAAGGACCAAGGAGAGCTACAATGGTGTCAATATTGAGCTGTAAATCAGAATGTGCCAAGTGTTTTGCACAAAATCACCTGTGCCACAGTGATTCTGTTGTTCTCTCTGTCTCTCCCTCCTCACACACACACAAACAAACACACACTCTCACAGTTACACACACGCACACATCCACAGAGGCACAGGCACAAACGGAGTTATACACATGCACACTGGACAGCTTCTGCAAGGCAGGGCCCTGGGGGAACCCTGCTTCACACATCCTGGAAGCACGCCCAGCCTTTGAAGGCCATCTCTGAGATCTCATTGTTGGGCTTACTTCAGAAGGCCCGCAGACAGGGCACCGGCCATGCTCTGATATGCCAGAGGCCTAGGCAACGCCCAGAAACCCTGCCAGCAATATCATTGGCCAGTGTGCTAAGAAACGCCCAGGAGTGTCAAGGCCCCTAGTCAGTCATTGGGCAGCAACCTTGAGCACCGCCCATACGGCTCTGAAGCACGCTCATTGGGCAGACTCTGGAAGGCCCGCCCACCAGCCACATCTGTGGAAAGAGATGAGAATTCAAAAACCTCCTACACTGTGTTCATTGAAGACAGCTTCAAAGCTGGCTTGTAGATATTGTAAGGCAGCAGCTCTCATGCCCACAGATCCCAGACAGCCCCACCCTTCACCATATTCTGTACTACCAGACCTCACAGTAATGTGTGTGTGTGTGTCTGTCTGTCTGTCTGCCTGTGTCTGTGTGTGCTCAGAGCTCACCTATAGTAGTCTCAGAGCATGGATGAGAAGGTAGCCAGCCTCACCTGCAACTTATGTACAGAGAACCTAGAGGGTAGGGCAAGCCAGCTAGCCCAGATTCAGGCTAAGCAAGAATGCACATGCAAAGGGACACTCATGTCTCCCTCTCCTGAGATTCCAATTCAATCTCACGTGTCACTATCATCCAAACACTTCCAATGGTGTAAGCTGGGGCACCCCTCAGAATTCAGGGGAAGGAGAGTGTCCAGTCACATTTGGCTGCCTAAACAGCCTCCAGATTCTCAGTCCACTGCTCAGGGCAGCAGATTACAAGCCCAGAATGAACCCAGAAAGAGCTGTGTTTCAACATAGATGGGAACTGTGTTTGACCAAACAATAGTGGATGAAACCGGCCCTCACACCTACTCTTTGGGTCCAGCTAAAGTAATTGCTCCTGTGGCCTCACAATCCCTGATCATGGTGTCCTGGTGTCCACACATCACACTCTGAGAGATTCCCAGAAGTAGGCATGCATGAGCGTCTCACAAAAAGTCGCTCTGCTTGCAGGAAGCACAAACTCCCAGGGCCCTTAGAACATCTATGTCTTAGCCCATTCTGAGAAACAATTGTCTAAAGGACTAAAATCTCCAAATCATTAGCTACATGCTGCTCCATTGGGACCGATTGAAAAATGCTCGAGAAGGAACACATCCAGGAGACTCTCCACATGGACAAGCACCACAAGTTTCCTAGTCTGGCAACAGACACAGGGCAGCTGGAGTTCCCAGTGCAAGCCTCAGGGGAAAAAACCTCCCACCCTTCAGTGTCTCAGAATTCAAAAAACTCCTACACTGTGTTCATAGATTACAGCATCAAACCTTGCTTGTAGAGATTGTAAGGCAGCAGCTCTCATGCCCACAGACCACAGACATCCCCAGCCTTCACCATATGCTGTACTACCAGAACTGAGAGTAATTGTGTGTGTGTGTCTGTCTCTCTGTCTGACTGTGTGTGTCTGTGTGTGCTAAGAGCTCACCCGTAGAAGTCTCAGAGCATGGGTGGCAAGGTAGCCAGCCTCACCTGAAACTTATGTTCAGAGAATCTAGCTCATCAGGGCAAGACAGCTAGCCCAGATTCTGGCTAACCACGAATGCATGTGCAAAGGGACTCTCGTGTCTAAATCTCCTGAGTTCCCTTTTCAATCCCATGCCTCACTATCTATCATGCAAACACTGCCAAAGGGGAAGCTGGGGCACCCGTCAGAATTCAGGGGCATGAGCAGGTCCAGTCACATTTGGCTGCCTACTCAGCCTCCAGTCTCTCAGTTCACTGCTTAGGGCAACAGACTACAAGCACAGAAAGTACCCAGAAATAGCTGTGTTTCAACATAGATGGGAACTGTGTTCGACCAAACAATAGTGGATGAACCCGGTCCCTTACACCTATCCTTTGGGTCCGGCTAAGGCAATTGCTGATTATTTATTCGAATAAAAATACAGGAATTGAGAGGGAAGTGAGGGATAGAGAGTTTGAGACATAGAGAGAGACACCTGCAGTACTTCTGCACCACATGTAAAGATTTTCCCCAGCAGGTGGGCAACAGGGTCTTGAAGACCAGTCCTCCTGCATTGTAACCTGAGAGCTTAACTGGGTGTGGCACCACCTGGTACTCTTGATGGGTCACTGTTTTTAGCAAGGAATAGAAATTCTCGTGGCAAGGTAATATTTAAATAAATGAAGAAATATATAAAAGTGCTTTAACATTAACTCAGTGGAAACACACAGGGACATATACATCTCTGTTACCTGTATTACTTATTCATTGATTGATTGATTGCCTCAATGGGTTATTGCCAAAGCTCAGGGCCTGCGCCACGAATAATCCACAGCTCCTGATCTCCATTTGTTCCCCTTTCGCTGCCCTTGTAGCTTGGTCACTGTGGTGGTTATTGTTGCTGTTGTTGTTCTTACTGACACTTGCATCGGACAGAGAGAAATAGAGAGAGCAGGGGAAACACAGAGTGGGAGAGAAACATAGAGCCCCTAAAGACCTGATTCACCCCCTGTAAAGCGACTCCCCGGCATGTGGGGGTCTGGGCGCCACACCCCAGAACCTTCCACCTGTCCCCTCTTTTCTTGAGCGCCACAAGCCCTTAACCCCTCTGACATACCGCCAAACCTCCTTGCATTTACTTTTAAGTCAATATGACCTGCCTCGTTTTGAATCCTCATTATCCTGAGGATCAGTCCTGGAGACAGTGTCATGACACAACACACGGAGATGTCTGGTATCAGAGAGCACCTGGAACAGCAGCTGGGGCTCTATTGCCAGGGCAGGAGCAACTCCCCATCCACCCTCCATGGAGTCCGCCTGCCTGCATTTTGGTCCTTTTCCCTCCAAAAAAGGTTTTTCCCTTTTTTCACTGAGAAACAGGCAGCAGACAGGTTACCCAGGCAGGGGAAAAAAATTAAAAGCTCTTTTTTTTTTCTTAACCATAGCGAATGACCACATTCTGGGAAGTACAGGTTTTGAACTTGAAAACTCTGTCTGTCTGTCTCCAAGTGCACAGAAAGAGCCAGTAGCCCAGCCAGATCTCACGCTCAGATGGGGTGTTTTTGCCAGTCAAAGATCTGCACAGCACACTAGGGATTGGGCGGCCTGAGACCCAAATGTTACATTGTAGATGGACTGTTTGCAGTTCTTGCTCCCCAGGACATTGGACTGTCTCAACTCCCTCCCCTACAGCATGAAAAAAAGACTCTTGACAAACTTGGAGCAAATGGAGTGGTGGCGAGGGGAGCTGGTTGCATGTCTGCGCTGCTCAAGCCCAGGTGTCTGTGGGGGGCCGTGGTAGAGGCTGTAATGGGGCTAGGGGGAAGAAGGAGACTGTATGAGAGGCAGGCTGCAGGCAGGGGAGCACGTGAGTGTGTCCAGTGCTGTGTGTGGGTGTGCTGGCACGGGGTTAGGACAGGTCCCCCTGCTGGATGGTGAGATGGCAGCTGGGCTGGCCCTGGGCCCCCAGGGCTGAAGGGCAGAAGCAGAGTGGCAGTAAAGTAGCGCAGGGAGGCACAAAGTAGATGTTATTTGGGAAGCTGGGGGACAGAGGGCAAGGGGAAAGGGGGCATCCTTGAGGAGGGGTCTGGACTAGAGAGTTGGAGGAGGTGTAGGCATGGAAGGTCCCAGGAACCAGGGACTGACAGGAACAGATTCCTGCACCCGCCCACTGGATAGAGGCTGCAGCATCCAGAGCAGCAGCCCTGGCTTGCCTAGGCCAAGGGCCCTGAGTGAGTCCCTCTGAGGATGAGGAAGAGGAGCAGGAGGTGGAGGAGGAGGAGGTGGAGGAGAAGGAGGTGGAGGAGGAGGAAGAGGAGGAGGAAGAAGAGGAGGAAGAGGAGGAGGAATAGGAGGAGGGGCAGGAGGGCAGCTGTCAGTAGGCAACGGGATTAATAGAGGCCTCCATTACGGAGGCATGTGTCCAGGCAGGCACCCACCAACCGTCAGGGGAAGCTCAGGGCACTCAGGGACATGGTGTGGGTATCTTTGGGGCGGGGACTGTCGGTCAGTCAGCAAGACTGTGTGTCAGTGCACATGGTGGGACTGGGGCCTGGCGGAACTTGGTCCCCAGCCCTGGGCTGTCAGATGCCAGCCCCTTGCCCAGACACACACCAATCTGCCCATAGCCCCTTGGCCCGGCCGACCTGCACCTGCTTTTGCCTGGGGCTCAGGCTCTGGTGGCTGGCCACCACCCCTCAGGTCAAGTTCAGGGTGGTGGTCATGGCTGCTGGTCAACTGCATGGGCGGGGTCCCCGTGGCCTAGCAACCATAGGAGCCCTCTGTGATGTCCTAGCCGCTGGCATTCTGTGCTCGCCACACTGGCACTGGGTAGCCCAACTGCCCTGCCACTAGGTCAGTCAGCAGCGCCCAGATGCATGGGCCCTGGCACAGAGGGACAGAAGAATGGGAAGACAGTGCTAACCAGCGAGGGATCTCAGGGACCTCTGACATCCAAGAGAAGACAGGTGGAGGTGTGCCCAGGATCCAGAGAGCCCAGTCCAGAGCTGCCTGCATGCCTGCCTGCCTTCCTGGATGTCTCTATGTTGTCTTTGTCCAGGTAGGTTTCTCAGGTCCCCTCCACTCCTGTCCTCTCCTGTCCTCTCCTGTCCTCACCATCCACTCCCCTCTCCTCTCCTCTGCACTTTGCTTCTCTCCTTTGTCTGTCCTCTCTTCCGGGTGCCCTGCTCAACAGCTCCAGCACTTGTGATGGTTCTCCATTGACAGCTGTTTTAACCCCTTCCACCCCCTCCCTGCCCCTGACGTGACCCAGCTCACAGGGTTTCCGGCTCACCCCACCCACACCCACACTCCCACAACACATTCACTGGTTCAGCCCCTCTGCGCTATTCAGCTGAACTGGCCCCTTTGCCACCTACCTATGTGTCATTGTTTGTCTTCACCATTCAAGGAGATATCTCCTTTTGTACTTAGCTTGGTTGACTGGTGGTGGATGGATGGATGGATAGCTGGATGGATAGCTGGATGTGTGGATGGATGGATGGACAGGTCAATGGATTGGTTTTGTAGAGGCAGAGTACCATCTAGGGGTACTTGTGACCATTGGTGTCAGAGCCCTTGTCTATGTCAAATGGAAAACATGAATTAATCAATAATAAAAATTAATAACCACCTAAATAAATAAATATAAAAACTGGGTTAAAAATACATGGCGTCTTTGCCTTTCTGCATATGGTATGCTGTGAGGATCTTAACGAGGAAAGCATTGTCCTGAGTAGCCCATTTGAAGAAGTGGAATATTTCATTTTCCTTTTTCTTTTTTGACTTTCCATTTTCTTCATTATTTATTGGAATAAAAATACAGGAATTGAGAGGGAAGGGAGGGATAGAGAGTTTGATACACAGAGTGAGACACCTGCAGCACTTCTGCACCACTTGTAAAAATTTCCCCGGGCAGGTGGGGACCTGGGTCTTGAAGCCCAGTCCTCCTGCATTGTAACATGAGTGTTTCACTGGGTGAGGCACCACCTGGTACCCTTGACGGGATACTGTTTTTAGCAAGGAATAGAAATTCTCGTCGCAAGGTAATAAATAAAAATATGAAGAAAAAAATAAAAGTGCATTGACATTAACTCAGTGGAAACACACAGGTACATATACATGTCTGTTACCTGTATTAGTTATTCATTGATTGATTGATTGCCTCAAGGGGTTATTGCCACAGCTCTGTGCCTGCGCAATGAATAATCCACAGCTCCTGCACTCCATTTGTTCCCCTTTCGCTGCCCTTGCTGCTTGGTCACTGTGGTGGTTATTGTTACTGTTGTTGTTCTTACTGACACTTGCATCGGACAGAGAGAAATAGAGAGAGCAGGGGAAACACAGAGTGGGAAAGAAACATAGAGCCCCTAAAGACCTGCTTCACCCCCTGTAAAGCAACTGCCCTGCATGTGGGGATCTGGGCGCCACACCCCAGAACCTTCCACCTGTCCCCTCTTTTCGTGAGCGCCACAAGCCCTTAACCCTCTGACATACTGCCAAACCTCCCTGCATTTACTTTTTAAGGCAATATGACCTGCCTCGTTTTGAATCCTCATAACCCCGCACACCACACCCGCAGCCCCGCAGCCCCGCAGCCCCGCAGCCCGCAGGAGGCTGATGCCAGCACACAGGAGCCCGATGCCACCACGCAGGTGCCTGATACCTCCATGCTGGAGCCCACCGCCAACACACAGGAGCCCGACACCAACACACAGGAGCCCGACACCAACACACAGGAGCCCGATATCAACATGCAGGAGCCCGATGACACCACACAGGAGCCCAATTCTAGCACACAGGACAGCCCACAGGAGCCGGCTCTCCACTGCGTGGCGCAGGGTAATGGACGCGTGATCCCTCCACGCTGCTCAGTCACTGCGAACAGGGCAGCAGACATGGTATGGCCATGGGGCAGGGCTGCAGCGGCCTATCATGGCCGCCATCCCTGGGCACCTAGGCCCATGCCTTCTACTAAGATGGCCTGCCTGCCCTCTTTCTATGAATTCTGGAACCATCCCGGGCCTCCCGGAACTCCGGGCTACCTGCGAAACTGGGCACACGAGATCTCCAGCAGCTGGTCTGGTCTGAAGGCAGACAAGCTGGAGTATGCAGAGATTTGTGCAGAGATCTCAACCTGCAATTACTAAAAGTGAAGCTGCGCGGGAAGCCACCTCCTGATGGTGAACCCCCCCAACCACTAAGACAGTACAGATTTAAAATCGTGTTTAAAATGACATGTCTTCGTAACAAAGGTTTCTCTCCTTGTGTATTAATGACCATGTTTATGTGTATGTTTAAAGTTTGGTAAACAGTAGCTTTAAGGCTAAATTCTTACTAGTCAAAGTTAAATGAGAAAGGTTTTCAATGTAATTCTCATAAAGATAAAATTAACTTACATTTAAAGTCTAATGTAAAAATTAGTTAACAATCAATATATTTTAACTAAGTTAGTCTAAACAAAAGGTTAAATAGACTTGTTGATATGTAAAACACTACCTTCTCTATTAGAAATGGTAGATCGCACTATGGCTATGCTAATTATTCTCATGCCTGAGGTTTCCTCTCCGGCCCACACCTAGGGTGTGTCTCCATCTTGATTGGGTGTAACAAAAGGTTAAAAGACTTTGTTGATATGTAAAAGTCTCAAATTCCTTCTCTATCAGAAACGTTGGATCGTGCAGTAGATATGCTAATAACAAGTTTTGTTTCATAGTAAATAAATTACAGCCAGCTGCCTTGGGGACTCTTGGCCATTCCCCGCCCCCATGCAATTGCCCGTCGAGGCAAGTAGCCCCCCAGAGGCAAGAAATGTTTTTTTTTTCAGATATGGCCCCCTCAGGCCTTCCCTTGGCAACATGCTGGTTTTTGTTATATATGTTTCTGTTCACCCCACACCCTTGATACTATAGTCATTTAGTTAAAAAGAAAAGGGGGAATTGTCATATGATTTAC